>NC_053167.1:66652168-66955334 GCF_016835505.1 Polypterus senegalus
CCCTTTGCTGACTTAACTAAATATTTTAACTCCACTCAGTCTGGCTTTCTTTCCCTATCTTTAACAGCTCAAACCTTTCTCTTGTATCAGGTACCAGCGTGGTCATCAAAGGGCCTTTTAATGTAGTGTAGTTAGTTGTAAATGACATAAGAACCAGACTGAACTCGAGACAGAACTAAAATGCATATTTTGTGATAAAGAAACTGCTTCTTACAATTCCGAGGCTTAATGTGGTTGAGGTACAAATTTATGTCAGTTGATTTTAAACAAGGCAAGACATGTTTTATATATATATATATATATATATATATATATATATATATATATATATATATATATATATATAACCACTTTCTTATTGCAAATATGTAATTGCCAAAAAAGTTGATCATAATTACCAGACTCTTCAGATTTCTGCATTAATTACTAATTAAAGTGTGGTCTTCAACAAAGTTTCAATAATAGACAAAGAAATTTGCTTAAATTAATAAACAAAAAAAATTGATTAACCCAATAAAACACAAAAACACTACTGAATACATCATTGAATACTGTAATTCACAGTTGAAAAAAGAATACAAACAGCTGGGCTATTAACTTTTCCTATTGGAAACTGGGGTCGGGTGCACCAGTCAGAGAATTAAGATTAGTGTGGTGTAAGTTATAAATCCTCAGCCATATGAAAAAGTTTGGTTACTGACAGATTGTGCTCTCCTCAAGTAAGGTATGTTGATGTGAACCATGTGCTGTTCAAAAGAATTGCTAGAGGAGTTGAGACGCAAAAGCTGAAGGCCGTGTATCATCAGCTTTTTAAAGAAATTCGGTTTTCTTGCTGCTGTACCTCTGAATAGGCATCCTGCAAAGATCACAACAAGAGTGCAGAATACATTCCTGCAGGAAGTGAAAAAAAACCTTAAGGTGGTAACAGCAAAGGACCTTTAGAAGTATCTTGAACGGGCCAATCTCTGTTCATGAGTCCAGTATAAAAAGAAAAAATTGGTACTTATAGAAGAACATCATTGCTGCATGTCTCAGATTTGCAAAGGACCACCTGGATTTTCCAAAACACCTCTAGGACAGTATTCTGTTAGCATATGAGACAAAAGTTGAACTGTTTGTTAGAAATACACAGTGCTTTGTCTGTAGTGAAAAAGCACTGCACAACAACACCAAAACCTCATCTCAACCTGTGAAGCATGTTGGGGGAGCATCTAGGGAAGGTTTGATATTTTAGGACCTGAACAGCTTGCTATTATGGAGGTAAAATTCAATTCAAAATTGTATTGTGAAATTTTACAGGAAACATCAGGGCAGTGGTTCCTCACCTGAAGCTTAATAGAAGCAAGGTAATGAAAAAAGATAACTCAAAACAAATGAGTAAATAAAGAACAGAATAGCTTAATCAGAAGAAGTGTTTTGTTCTGAAATGGCCAAATCAGAGTCCAGATCCCAAACTATTTGAGATCGTGTGGTAGGACCTAAAGAAATGGGTTTACACAAGGAATACAATAAATATCAATAAACTGAAACAGTTCTTTTTATAAAGAAGAATGGTCTAAAATATGGACTACTGTCAGTCCCTTGCAAAATACTATTACAGTCAATCCTCGGCTTTCATGGGAGTAGTGTTGCTGGAAAATTACGTGAAAGTCAAAGCTGTAAATATTTATACATAGAACCTGTGGGGAAATAGGGGCTCAGATTCCTGTGACCCACTAAAAGCTGTACTCTTTCACTAGACATTGCTCAAAATACAGTTTTCTGCCTAGAATTGATTATAATGAAATATGGCTTCTGATAATTTGAACATTTTATAACACGATAATCATAAAATAACTTGTAAAACACAGTACAGAAAATAATTGGCAACATGCAAAACATTTTTTCTCGCTAGTATATTAAGTTGAAGTACTAACGTCTTAATAAAAGCAGACTTTAGTAGCTGCTGCTGTAAGATGCCGAGGCTGGTGAGGTGTTGACATCAACTCTAATACTCTGCACGTCAATGCTAGCAAATGGCATTGGAGATTGTGAAAGATGCATCAGCTTGAAATAATCTGTCAGCAACACCTGCTTTGTGCACCACTTAAGATCCTTAAGTGTCTCAGAGTATGGGAGCATAGCAGACGTAAGTTGGTATTTAAGGTAGAGACTGCAATAGATGTTGGAATTGACAGCCTCAATGTCTCTTGCCAGCTGGTTGTAGCCAACAGCAGCTGATGACATTCTGGCACGAAAATTATGTAACAACTTTATTATCCTTAACATATATCAATGGCTTTGCATGCATAAGGTTAGTACCCAAAGGACTTGTGGTACTCTTTGGGGGCATAATATAAAAAATATATATATATATAAAATATTTTTATAAAGAGGGCAAAACAATGAAAATATGTGACAAATGTGCACATGGAGGTCTTTTTTCACTACTTCGTATAGCTTCTCGGCCTGCAAATGTGCGTGGTTGCCAATGTGAAAGTAATAATGATGTTTTTAATAAAATCGTGCAAATGCTTGAAGTTGTGAATGTTAAGGATTGACTGCACATTCTCTTATAAATACTGTTTCTATGAAAAAAGAAAAACTGAATTGGAGTACCATTTTCCTGACTGTGGTTATTGGGCTTTAGAACTATTATGGATTTGATCTTACTATATAATATTAACTTCTTATTTATGACCTGAACTTTAAAAAGAACATACACTTGGTTTACATACACATTTAACCTGGGACCAATGTGTCTAAACTATTTTTCCTTTTTATTAAGAATATTTTAAAAAGAAAGCCCAAAATTCAAGATACAGAGCAAAACCTAAAACCAAACAAGTACCTTACAAGCAAAGCAGAGGTCACAATGGAAAATGCCTACACTGCAGTGAGAATGCAGGTGCTCGTACCCCAGCTGCAGAATTATGGTCCACGTAAAGGAGACAGTTCAGTGAACATGCAGCCTGCTTAATATATTACACATTTACGAAACAATTAGTCAGGTCAGGTTGGGGACCATGCACTGGTACAGAGTGTTGTCACACCCACCACACGACGAAACAGCTCAGGATCTTAGTTGGGAACCCCCCATACAGGCAATCCAATCCAACCCTCCAGAAATGATCATCCATCTGCCGCAGCCTGGTGTCACATGGGCATCCCCTTGGCCTAGTCCAGCGACTCGGGTCCTCAACAACGACAATGCAGGTAATGTGCCTCATTTGGGACTCCATGAACACCCGCACATTTAACACAAAGTCAAACCAGTGGTACCCAAGGATTCTCCAAAGAGATACAGTACCAAAGGATTCCAATCTTCGTCTCGGGTCAACCTTGATGGGAACCCGCAAAGTCTCAGGATGTCCCACAAGGCAGCTCGACCAACTAAGCCGAACCCTTTATGAAAGTTGACAAAGGCTGCAAAGAAACTCTGCTTATATTCGCATTTGCGCTCCATGAGAACGCTCAGTGCCAGGATGCTGTCGATGGTAGACATCTTAGGTGTAAAACCAGACTGCTCCGGTCGCTGGTAGGTGAGCAAATGATCATGGATCCTATTGAGGATGACTCTAGCAAGGATCTTACCCAGCACCAAGAGCAGTGTTATTCCCCTGTAGTTGCCACAATTTAGTTGATCACCCTTCCCTTTCCAGATTGGGATGACAAGTCCTGTTTTCCAGTCAGTTGGGATGGCGCATCTCCCAAATGGAAGCAAAGATTGCTTGCAATGCCAGGAGCTCCGTGCCTGGAGAAGTTCACCCCGGATACCACAGATCCCTGCAGCCTTCCCAACCCTCAGCTGGTTTACCATCTGTGCAGCCACAGTGAGATTGGTATGATTAGTAAACTCAGTACAAATTTTAGTACATAAACACAACAAAGACAAAACCAAAAGCAGAATTTATAACACAGCAGGCAAAATAATACTTGGAAAAACCACACAAAGATTAAATGACCAAAGAACGTTCTTGATCAATGGTATCAACCCTGGCTGAAACATAAACTATATAATCTGAGACATTGCTGAGAACAGTGTTGGAATAATAGCTAGACAAAATAAACCATTAGACATTACTAATTATTTCTCTAAAGTTATAATTTGATTATTTTACTTCTGGAAAAGGCAATCACATTACTAATTACTTTTACGTGACTGTCTTAACCCATGCAAATAAGTCCAGTTAGAAGGTACAAGGATGATTACTGAAGGTTCTTTCAGTATTTTGTTAAGGAGGAATTATCCAATAACAGTGAATGTGATTTTAGCAGTTAAATAAGTAAACTACAGTGCATGATTTTCATTCAGACTATGCCATTTCACAAAAAGAAATATTAATAAAAAAATAAATCCTAAATATTAAAATTAAAACTGACCTAACCATTTTAATACTTTAAAATAAGATCTATAAGCAGTAAATGTATAGCTAGTACAGGGGCCAGCAGATAAGCACTTATTGAGTGGGAGGCAACTTCTACCTGTAGTGTTTATTGTTTAACTAACAAACTAACAAATAAGCCTGTGTATCCGTATCTCTTCTGTGCTTTTGAAGTGGCCTTCATAAAGGAAGCATTTCTATTTTGTAATTAAACTTCTTGCATATTAACAAAGTTAAAGATTCTGTTGCCTTACTTGTACACAGATGTCTCCATTGTTATAGGAACATTTAAGAGATGTGTTGAAAAAAATGAAATACAGAATGAGATGCTAGATTTTACAGCATTTAAAGCTTATGCTTCTATGACTCTAATCATTCATAAGATCTTTGATTAAGAGGCTATACATTAAAATGAACAAAAGAGTATTGTAGCTATCACACATTTATTTATATAAAGTCCTGAATACTACAGGTCACTTCTCTGTTTTCCTTAAAATAGAATTCTATCGGTTAATTGTATTGTTTATTTTTTAATTGCATTTATTACAGCAAGTAACATTCCATACAAACAAGTCAAACTTAAAAATAAATTCAGTTCAACCCACACCCAAGAGAAAGAGAGGAAGGCCAACAGCCAGAGTAAAACTAGAAAAGAGGGAAGAGAATCCTTTTCCCTTATGTAAAGGCTTATTCTAAAATGTTATTGATCAGATCCTGACAGGTTTTTAAAAAGTTTTGATCAGATCCTCTAAGTGAGAATTAGATTTTTCTAATTTCAAATAGTATATAACATCAGTTACCCACTGACAGAAAAGCGGTGGACTAGGATTCTTCCAGTTGAGCAAGATACGTCTACATGCTAATAGTGAAATAAAGGTAATTACAGTTTGTTTGTTCTTCTCCACTTTAAGCTCATATAGTAGTATACCAAACACGGCTGTAAATGGATTAGGAGTGATTGTAACACCAAGGCTACCTTATAGAAATTAATGATTCTATTCCAGAATAATGTTAATGTTGGTGCATGCCCAAAATATATGTCCCAATGAGGCTGGAGCTCGACTGCAATGTTTGCAGGTTGGTACTTAATGGAAACATTTTGGACAACTTTAAATGAGGTAGTTGTGCTCAATAAAAGATTTTACGTTGAATAACTGTATGCTTTGCGCATATGGAGGTAGAGTGAATTCTGTGCATGGCAGCCATTCACTCCTTTTCTGAAATATTGAGTAAGAGATCATTTTCCCACTGGGATCTTTGAAAGGAAGGGACTTTAAAATGCTTTTATATATTATAGAAATGCTGTCAGAGTTATCAAGCCTCAATATTTCTTCCGGAATAGAAATAGGTGGGAGGTAAGGAAAACTGGGCAGATTTTGTTTAGCAAAGTTTCTAATTTGGAAATAGTGGAAAAATGTGTTGATAGGAAGCTAAATTTCGAGTGTAATTATTTGTAGGATGCATATGCATGATCTAAGTGTAAAATTTATGGTCAGCAACTTTTAAAACTTAAAATGTTGTTACGTTCAAAGTAAAACTCAATCTGTATTTCTTATTAAAGCATAGACGACTTCAGTACAATCCGAAAGTAAAAAAAAAATCACGTAATGATAAATAGTCACTAAAACTTTAATGTGATAACGAGAATTTAAACTTTAACAGATTGAACTGCTTTTTTACTGGAAAATGTAGATTGTAGTAGCCATTTACTTTGTACCGCTTCACCCCCCAGCTCTTAGAATGGTTACTTTTCATTTAGATTTTCAGGTGAAGAATGGAAGCCAGCCTTCAATAAAATACACTCTCTATCAATTTGTACAACACATTGTCTGATTTAAGTTAAAATTGTACAAGTTATACATCTTTGTTGACTCAGACTATTGAAACTTTACCCAGGACATAATATTAAATGTGAGAAATTGTACTGCCTCAGTGATTCACATGTTTTTTCAATGTTCTTTCTTGGAATGAAAGGTGTTCTTATTTATCAGATAGTCTTCAATTGACAATAGTTCCTAATTTTTTACCTAATGGGTTATTATTACATATACTTCTTAATAAATTTGTGATGAAAAAAATCATTGAAACATTTTGATAGCTTACTGCTGCTCATGGAAAAATGATATCTTATTTTACTTAAAATTTCACAGTAATCAAATTCACTTTATGGGGAACAGTCATGTCCTGAATAACTAAGCATGTTCAGCCTCCGCTAACCTGTTGGATGTTTCGATATCTCTGAGTTATTGCTTTAAATCTACACTCTTCAGTTTTTAGATGGGTAGGAGATTTGGTATGAATAGGATATAGCAGTGTACAATATATTTGACTGACTTTAACCTACTAATAGTAGTACAGTTTGAAAAATAAATAAAAATAAGTTTTAGATTGATAGAGTTTTTGTCACAACATATTGCTTTTATCTTAGATCATTAATGTCATAAATTAATTATAGACTCAGTTTGAAGTGTACATATTTAGTTGTCTTGTATCTTGAATTAATATTTAAAGGTGGACATTAACGCTGGTATTTAAAAGTGAATATGAATGCATGTAATATAAAAGTTATGATAACCAAAATACTGGATAATGCTGGCTTTCTGTAATAGTAATTATTTGATTTCCACCCATAAAAGCTGCACAGAGTAGACATTGATTGTACAGATGCCTTAATGTTTATTTTGCAAGTCTAATATGAGAAATACATTTACATTTTTTGGTAAATATTCTGTATTAGGCTTATTTTGAAAATGTCTGTTAAATACAATTCTATTTCCATTAGAACAATTTGCATATATTGTGCTTGTGTTTAATCCAGATTAACTCTGTAAATGAACTTGACATACTGAGCATACTTCCAAATGGCTGGCAACCAGACGACTCTCCTGCTGCACAGTCTTACCTCCTGGTACCCTCTACCCAAGTCACATTTTTGGCAAGGCGGTACCGATTCATTATTGAACTGGACCTGAGCCCATCCACTGGTATTGTTGTGAGTAAGGCATTTTTTCATTCATGATATTTTTTGTTGGAACAATACACATTTATTTCTTTTTGACCTGGCTTGAAAGATTTGTGTGCTTTACATACAATATTCGTGAGAATGCTTTCATACCAGAATTGAAAAATAAAATGTGACACTTCTTAGAAATGTGTGGCTATCAGTGGCACTGGTTATTTATTTTTCTGTAATAATGGATAAGACAAGATATGTAGTACCTGAGTAGGAACAATTTTTTTTTTTTAACAAAGCCATTTTCGTCCTCATCGATTGAAATTCTAGGGCATTTTAGAAGCAGTTAGGGATACTTTGCAAGATAAAAATTGTACCTTATCAGAATAGTTAATACCAAGTTATTTAGGCTGAGGAGTATCAGACAAAATAAACATTAAATGTGTTTAGATTCAGTTTCCTTTTTTATTAAAAAATATGCAAAACCTAAGCAATATTTATCCAGTCCAAAGAAACAATATTTCACTTCTTGATTAATTAAATGCACATTTCAGTATGGGAAGGTTTGGTGTCATTCTTTTTTGGACTAAGAAAATATTACGAAGGAGAAATTTTATTACATCAACAACATAACAGGCATCTTAAACAACAAAATAAAGTTATATATGTGCATTGCATAATTAATATGTCATGTATCAAAATACCTATATATGTAAATATGTATTAAAACAATACATAAAAATTAGTTTAAAATATTTACAAGTAAACACTGAAGTGTTGTGTTTGACCTTGTAATGGCATCTTGTACTAATATAAAATCTGTCTGCAAATCTGCTTATTTTCATTTTAGGACCCTTTTTGATTATCTTGCTGCCAAGATTCTTTTTCATGCTTTTATTTTTTCCATTTGGACCACCTTAACATCATTGACAATGGTCTTCTTAAGTACTTGTATCATAAATTTAAAATGGTTCAAAATTCAGCAGCACATTATTTTCACACATGCGATAGTGACAGGGCATTAATTGAATATTATCTTGTTTGCATTGGCTCCCTATTGACCAAAAAATACAACTTAAAATCCTAATGCTTGTCTTTAACGTTCTGTATGGGATTTCACTGCCTTAGATAGCAGATTTCATTTAGTACGTACATGCTACTAAACAGATGCCTATGTTTTGATCCATCTGTATTGCATGTGCAAATCTGTTAGCCTGTGCCTTTTGTTTTGCTCAAAAACTGTGGACTTCTTTGGCACTTCTTTGGACAATTAGATAAATTCAGTCACTTGATTTGTTTAATTCTGAATACCTACTTACTTCATTTGGTATTTAACAGATTTTTCTAACCTGTTTATGCATATGTTTGTATATTTCTGTTATTAGAATATTTTTATGTTTGCTTATTCCTGTTCTATTGGTATCAGAAATTTTTCTTAGCTTTTTATGTATTTTTATTGAACTTATATATTGTTTTATGTTACATTTATTGTAATTATAAAAAGCCTTATTTTTTTTGTAAATTGCCACTTAAATAAACAACTTGAATCCTAAGACTTTTCTAGTCATAAAGCTGTTTACAAGTTTGACATGTTTGTACAATTGTCTGTCACAATAGACCCTTGTTGTTGTTCTTTTAGTCCTCATGACACCAGTGCTTCTTTCAAAGCCCTATACTTTGCATACATATTTCACCTTTAGGTGTTTTGTGCCACAGGCCAAAATTGTTGTCCAACATACTATACAAATTATGCAAATCTTTGCTCATTGTTTGATTTTTACTACATTTTCAAACAATGGACAAATTGCACTTCTTTTCAACTATTTTGTTGTTTGTTCTAATCTTACTAAAGTCAGCTTCTTCTTGTATTCATGTTTATGAATATGACCACATTTGTTTGATTTATTTGAGAAAGGGAAGAGGATGACCGTGTACTTTTATTGGCCTCCTTGACCTGAGATGTGTCATACGATGACATCTGAATTGCTGTCCTCAGATTTCCCTGTTTTAGTAAGGTATCTTCAGAATTATAAAAATGGACCTAAAATGTGGCTGAATTTAAAATATTTATAGTAGCATCAACAGTAAAAATTCCTAACACTGTTTTTACAGCAATACAAGCAGTGTATTCTTTGTATACTTGTACAGTTATTGGCACCCCTGAGAAAAATGGTAAAAGAAATATGAATTACCTAAATTTCAAACTGAAAAAATGAGAGAAATTCAAACTTTTACTAAAGTCTGTTAATTCTGAACATAAATAGTTCCTCATCAAGAAATAATATAACAAAACCATACAAGCCTCTCTTATTGGCACATTTAATATGTACAATCTCTATTTGCCAAAAAACAGTGCTGAGTCTTTTTACCTATAACATCTTATAAGGTTGGAGAATATACAGCATAGAATCTGAAGAGTATTCCTCTTTATAGAATCTCTCCACATCATCCAGGGTCCTAGGTCCTCTCTTGTGCCCTCTCCTCTTCAGCTCTTCTCATATTTTTTCAATATGGCAATGAGAAGTCCATGGCAGAAGCTTGATTTTTGTGTTACGTTAACCATTTTCATGTTTATTTTGGGCATATATTTTGAGTTATTGTCCTACTGGAAGACCCAACAATCACCAACTTTATTTATTCAGGAAAGACAGCCAGATTTAAAGTTAAAATCTTATGGTTTTTCATGAAGTCCATGATGCCATGTACCCTAACAAGGTTCCCATTGGAGGAATAACAGCCCAACAACATAACAGAACCTCCACCATACTGTGGGGATCAGGTTCTTTTCGGTGTAGCCACTCTTCTTTTTACAGCAAACACAAGTTAAGATCTTGTTGTAAAAAGCTACATTTTTGTTTTGTCTGAACCACTGTTCCAATCAAAGTTCAGGTACATTTGTGAGTAAATGACAGGAAAGGCTTTTTTGTTGCATGCCTGTCAATGAATCTGTTGGCCTTGGGGTGGTGTCTGATGGTAGTTTTGGAGATTTGGTGACCCCAGGAAGCTGCTTTTTTCAGTATTTCTCCAACAGTGATCCTTCAGGATTTGCTTTTACCTTTCTTACTATCCTCCTCACTGTTAATGGGAGCAAAATAAAGTTTGGAATTTTTCTATCCATGCTGGTAACAGTTATAGTTGATCTTAACTTTTTATTTATTTCCTTAACTGTAGGTATTGGCATTTTCAGGTAGGCAGTAATTTTTGCAGCTTGACTTAAGAAGATCATCACACTTTTCCCTCGTTTGAATTGTGTGTTTTCTTATCTTTCCTGTGTTGATGAATAAGACAATTTGATCTTTGTGTCATGTCATATTTATACCCCAGTTAAATAGGAAGTCATAGATTACATCCTGAACATTAGTATATGCCATAGTATGATATAAAAGGAAAAAAATGTTTCAATTAAACTGTGTTCATAAGTATTTCTAGGGTTGAGTGGTACATGTAGTTTTGTTAAAAATTATTTCCTAATCAGAGAAAAATATTTTTGGTTGGATTTCTCTCATTCTTTCAGTGTGAGGTTAAGGTAATTCATCAAAAGGTTAATTTTTTTTATAACCTCTTCTACTCATCTTTCCTGGGTTGCCTGTAATTGGGAAAAGTACTGTAAACTTTAAAATTCATTTTTTGTCAATGCACATTTTTTTAGCAGGATCCATATTCAGGTACATATTTCTGTTGTACACCATCTATATTTGGTTATACTGGCCACCAATAACTTTGTAAAACAAAGCACTCCATTTTACAAATAGTAAAGTTCATCAGTCATTCAGGCTTAAGGTGCCAGAGGAAGAATTGGTAATTAACAGGTTTACTGCACACTTAACAAAGCAAGTAACTGGACAAATGGACAAACAAGAACACCCAACAGCTGTGAAAACATAAATTCAAAAATATTGAACTTGTGATGTAATTTCTACATGGTATGGACAAAATTTTTGTAAATACTTTTAAATTAAAGTCTGCAATGTGCACTTTAGTTGTGTCCGAATTGTTTGATTTGTACTTTTAAACTGTGGAGCAGAGGGGTAAATCAAGAAAAAAATTGTCTTTGTTCTCAACATTATGGAGGGCACCGAGTTGTATTTGATATTGGATTGCGTTAAGTAATAGCTAAACAGATGAACTTGAAGGATTGAATCATCTCATTTCCTTCCTAAAATTTGTTGGTTGTTGAGATTTTGGAGTGGTGACTTCAAAAATGCTATTATATAATGACACCTAAAGTTAGTTATACAAATACATTTTGTATTTTGAATGTTTTTAACCCTTGCCTTTGTTGCTAAAGCCTATGAAGCATTTCTGAATGACCTTAGTTAAGCAAGAAAACATAAGTTAACCATTTTGTATGAATCAAGTCTAATTTATTCATTTTCTAGGATGATATCACAGGTCAAATGATCTTTGATGAAGTGTTTCAGACACTTTCCCATTGCTTGCATGGACTGGCAAAAGCCTTTAAAGTGCCAGGGACAGAACTTATGTTCCAGCCTGAGGTCTTTGTGACTATTCTGGCCTACTCCTCTATTATTGGACTGCAGTCTCATCAGGTATTCTTTAATTTTTCTGCTTAAAGTAAGTATTCAGTCATAATGGCTGTCTTTATTAGTGTAATATCCTTGTTGGTTTCTACCATCAAATGCACATCGCCTTTAAAAGCTGCATTTTATACAACAGTGTATTTAAAATCTGTTCACTTTTTTCCTTTATTCTGTTCTTCTTTTACAGCATATCTACCCCTTCTGAATATTTTTTTAAGTTTTATTTCAGCACATTTCATCTCACATTAATTCTCAAATTTTTATGAACATTTTTCAGAAACACAAAAGGCATTTTTTCTGAAATCAAAACCTTCTGTCCCTTGAAAGTGGGTTTATTCAGTAAATTTTAAGGCTTTGCTTTATGTTTGCATCAGTGTCTCACAAGAAACCCTTTTCAAACTGCAAGGATAGACACAATATTGTTAAAAAGTATGAACAGTTTCCAGTGGCAAATGCTGTACACCATGATTTTGGAGACAGTAACCTTTAATTGAAAGTCAAGTCATGAAATATTTTTCACTGTTTACTGCAGTGTAATTCTTGAGTAAGAAATAAAAAATAAATAAAGAGAAACATAGGCAACACACACGTTTACAATTAAGCTACAAATTGTACAATTGTAACCAGAAGAGAGGATAAATTTGCAGCACCTTCTGCAAAAGCTATTTGTTGGCTGTGCCTTGTGCGTAAAAAGATAATAATAATGTATTTATTTATATAGCACTTTTCTCATGCTTAAGGTGCTTCACAGAGTCTCATAAAGAAATAGCTGGTATATGTAACATTAGATAGAGATGTTTCCTGAATAGAACATTACAATAGATATCTACAGGATATACAAAGGCATTAAATAGAATAAAAGGCAATAAACCAGAGTAAAATACTAGATTCAATGCAAAAAGAAAGCCTAGCAGATGATTTTTAAGTTGTTTTTTAAAAGAATGAATGGAGTCAGCTGTTCTAATTAATTTAGGGAGGTCATTCCAAAGTCTGGGCGCTATACAGCTAAAGGCTCTGTCACCTAGAGTGTGCAGGTTAGTATGGGGCACAACAAGATTGCCGGAATCAGAGGACCTTAGTGTGTGAACAGGAACTTAGTGATGGAGAGCATCACTTATGTAGTCTGGTGCAAGGCCATTTAAAGCTTTGTAGGTTAATAGAATTTTATGTTCAATTCTGTTAGATACAGGGAGTCAATTGGAGGCAAAACAGGATGGGTGTTATGTGATTGCTGTTGCTGGTTCATGTTAGGACTCTTGCAAAGGAATTTTGAATCAACTGGAGCTGTGATATAAGATTAGAAGCGGCACCTGGTGGTAGAGAGTAACAATAATCGATGCAGGCTATGATAAAAGCACGAACAAGTTTCTCAGCATTAAAAAAGGAGAGGAATGTACGAACACAGGATATGTTATGGAGGTGAAAGTAAAAAAAGTTTCTTAATGTAGTTTATGTGGGTGGAATTGGGAAGGGAGGAATCAAAAATGATACCAAGATTCATTACATTAAATGAAGGTCTGGTGAGATCACCATGAAAAGTGAAAAGAAGGAGCTCATTTTCTTAAGTTGCGCTTTAGTGCCAGTTGCAATTTAATTTTAAAGATTTCTGCTCCATCCAGGTTTTTATTTCACTGAGGGAAGTTGTGAGCTGAGACAGTCCTGATGAAATTTCACTTTTAACATTGAAATTAAGTTGAGTATCGTCTGCATAAAAATGATAACCCAGTCCATAGCTACTAATGATATGGCCAAAGGGATTCATATACAGTAGATACAGAACAGCAGAAGGCTAAAAGACAGAGCCTTGGGGAACTCCTTGTGTGACTGGCACTGAGCTGGATCTGCTGTTGCTCAGACTAACATACCCTTGCCTTGCAGTCAGAGAAGACTTAAACCACTGGAGGTCTGTGCCAGAGATATCCAGGATGTTCTCCATTCTGGACAATAGAATGTCATATCTGACAGTGTCAAATGCTTCACTGAAATCTAAAAAAATTAATATGCTGGTTTGTCCGGAGTGTGCTGCCATAAGCAAATCATTAGTTACCCATAGCAGAGCAGTTTCACAACTGTGCTGTGCCCTGAAACCAGACTGAAAGGGTTCCATCAATTTATTATAGGTTACATACTTGGTGAGTTGGGAGGCTGCAACACACTCATGAACTTTTGACAGAAAAATTAAATGAGAAATAGACATGAAATTGTTAAGATTGTCAGCATCAAGACCTGACTTTTTTAACAGTGGGGTTACACAAGCGATTTTAAAAGTGACTTGGACAAAGCCAGTGTCAAGGGATGTATTTATTATTGTCTTAACAGCTGAAATTATGGCATGAAGGTGGGATTTAAGAAGTGTGGTGGAGATGTGGTCCAGCACACAAATAGTGGGCCTCAACTTACAAAGCAGGTCATTAACAAATGCAGTTGTGACTGGTGAAAATTTAGGATAGAGTGAGAAGACAGGGAAAGATATAAATGGATGATGGATTTATGTTAGTTGAGTTATTTAGATTTTTCACAGGCTTTGGTAGAGGAGGTAAGTGGGCCAGATGCAGTAGTTTATTAACTACAGATAACAAAACCCTTGGGTTATCATGGCCATTATGTACTATTCTTCCATAATGTGTTTCTTGGCTGCAGTTAGTGCATACCTCTAAGCTCTTCGATAGTCAGAGATAGCCTGAATGTACATGGTGAGGCCAGTCTTAAGTGACATTCTCTCAAGGCATTGTCCAGCTGTTTTCATAGATTGTAACTCTGAATTGTACCATGGAGCTGAGTGCTTAAGGGAAACTTCCTGATTCCTTAAAGGAGCTGTTTTATCTATGTATGTTTTATCATATATATTTCTTTATGAAAGAAAGGCTGTGTTATAGTGATCAACAAGTCTATCTAGTGTTGATGGAATAGGTGAAGACAGAAAATGATCAGAAATGGAACTAGCAAGGATAGAAGGACAGATATTTTTAAGTTTTCTGAAAGAAATTTGACTTTTACAAGTAAGAGAAGGGAGAGTTAATTTGCCAGTGAAAAGTACTGCTTTTTGATCATAGAGTCCCAAATTACTGCTACAAGTGTTGCCGACAGATAAGCCAGATGTGCAGATCGGGTCCAATATATGACGACCTGAGTGAGTAAGAAAATCAACATGTTGCACCAAGTCAAAACAGTCCAGTAAGTATAGGAATTCATTTCTCAGCTTACATGTAGTAATGTCAGTATGGATGTTGAATCACTCTCTGTGAAAGGGAACTCAAATGGGTTAATAATTCAGTCTGATCAGATCAAAAAGATGCATTTTAGTTTGGGGGACAATAGAGAACAATGAGTAGGACAGGACCAGTTTTCGTTATTAGCTTAAGAGCCAGACACTCAAAAGACAATGTGCAGTCAATTAGTATTCTTTTGATGTTTAGTTCAGTTCTAACAATTACTGTGACACCTCCTTCTCCTTGTCTTAAGCTGCGAGGCTCTGCAAAAAATGTATCTGGATGGTGTCTCCTCCATGAAACACTTAACGTCATTTGGTTTTTGCCAGGTTTGTGTTAGGCAAAGCATGTCGAGTTTGGTGTCTGTAATGAATTCTGAAAGCATTTGCCATTAAGAGATCTTGAGTTAAACAATGCAGTATGGACTAATGAGGGTTCATTGTGGACAGACCCATGATCAGAGTTTATTTTAACAAACTGCAAATTTGGCACACTGACGCTCCTATTTCCAAAGCAATGAATAGAGTGGCATATTTCTAAACAAATGCTGCCATTGAACTTTCATTTGCAGCCTGGTTATGGCGGCAACATGACCCGCAATGTAAATATTATGGGTGCTGCACAATGCTGGTGTCTATTAATATGAAGGAGTTTGTCACGAGAGTGTTTTAGCATAGTACAGAGCAATACTTATCTGATAGTAGCAGAGAAGCTGCACAGAATAGCGGAGAAGGTGGGATGGGGTGGTGCAGATGAGCGACAATAGCAAGCAGCAGATGAAACGTAGTAAGAAGTATTACAAGATGCACATGAAATACCAGAATTCAGAGGTTCCAATGTACAGCCACATACATATAACACTGGATATTACAGGCATGATCACCGCAGAGCAGTAAGTCAGGTGGGTATAAAACCAGATCATTTCTCAGTCATTTAGCACATATCGAAGTAATTAAGAGCAATCTGGTGTATCCATTATAATCCAGAAGACAGACCATCCCCAGCTCCTAGGTCACCATGGTGCAAAGAAATGTTCATAAGACTCGTCCCATGAACCACAGAAAGATTCAGTTGTCCCTGAGGCTGTGAACCCAGTCAAGGCAAAGTCTGTAAAATAAATTCAAATCAGTGCAGTTTGAGTCAGATGCATTTGTGATCTACCTGTATATATGCAACAAATAAGCAAAAGAAGGGTAAGAAGTGCAAATTTAACTTGAATTTTGTTGTTAATAGGGAGGAGCGGCAGCAACATACATTCGCCAGTGTCCCCTCCTTGATATGATTAATGGACAATTTATATTTCACGTTCCAAAGAGTGCCACGGTTCTCACAAAAGCATCAAAGCATGTGTTACTTTACTCATCTCAATAAATGACTACAAAACTGCATGCTTGGTTAATTAATTCCATCTGTACATTACCCATAGGAATCCAGGATAGAGTATGCAGATGGATATAGATTTGAATTAGGTAAATTAAAAAAGTAGGATCCTTTAGGGTTCAATACTAGAGCTATAGCTCTTTTCTTATTAACCAGGTAAATATTTTCAGTTGATCTTCTAAATTCTGTTAGTCAATCACTGTCAGGCTTGTTTTAGTCACAGTGTATATTCAGGGCAGTAGACACTGGAACAACAAACAAAAAATGTATGTTAAAGAAGAAAAAAAAAGAGGTTTTAAAAACAAAATAAAAATGCATTAATAAAAACCGATATACTTACAAATGTAGATATGCATATGGCTGTGCAAGTGCAAACCTTTCCAAAATGTTCCTTTAGAATTGCCAATGCACAAGTGTCTAAGAAAGCTCAGTCTGTCTTTCTACCAACCAGAACAAGCCTTGAATCGGCCACAGTACTTTCCTGCCTCAGAGTGCCCAGAGTAGTCTCTCCTTATAGTCACATAGTTTTATCAATTTGGACCAACCATGTTTCATCAAAACCTGAAAAGCAGTGAGAAAGATGCAGTAAAGCACACCAGAAAAATGCTGTTGTTATAGGCTTGAGTTACTACGTAGGTTTGTAAAAGGGGTTTTGGCGGTGAAGGTACACAGGCAGACGGACAACATAGTTCCACCACACACCGTTTATTTACAAGTTTTTTGTGCACTCACACCCCAGTGCCTCCAGCACCGATTCCTCAAAGTCCAGGCCTCTTAGTCACTGTGCCTCTCTCTCTTGGCCACCTCCCGTCCTCTCTCCAGCTCTGTCCTCTTCCACCCGACATCCACTCATGACGGCCCCTTAAATGGGAACCCGGATGGGCTCCAGCTGCTTCCCGGCAATAAGTCGTAGCCACACCCCAGTGTGGCGGAAGTGCCGGCGCACTCCAGAAGCCGTCCGGTGTCCCTGTTCTTCCCCTGCACTTCCTGGTGTGGTGGAAGTGCTGGGCTTCAGGGTTCCTCAGGCACCTGGGCGCCGCCTGGCAGTGGCCACGGGCCCCTACAGGGTTGGGCTTCCAAGCCCTCTACCCGTGGCCCCCAATACAACCAGGGCGATCGCCCCCTTGCGGTCTGGAGGAGCCACAAGCCCTCCTCTGGTCCTCCTGTGCGTCGGCCGGGTCCCACACGGGATATTCCGGCACCGGGGCGCTGCCTCGCGGTGGCCACGGGTCCCTACAGAACCCGAGGCCCCCAACATAACCAGGACGGACGCCCCCTCGCGGTCTGGAGGAGGCACAAGCCCTCCTCTGGTCCTCCTGGGCATCCCGGCCGGGGACCACAGTGCCCCACCGCTAGCAAAGACACGTGGGTCCGAGCGACACTCCTCGAAAGGGCAGCACGTCCCCAGAGAGGGTCCTACTATGTCCCCAGGGTCCAACACGGCACCCTGGGACATCTCAGTTCGCCGATGCCAACGCGTCCCTCTGGTCTGCGCCGCTCTCGCCCCCGCCGTCACCATCGGCCTCCCGGCGGGGAGCCCTCCCGCAGAGCGGCCTGTTCCAGGAGGGCAGGTCCCAAACAATGTCGGCTCCAGCGCTCGTCAGGGCTTCAGACCTGTAAAAAGAGAAAAAGGAGGGCCAGAAGCACTGCCAGGACACTCACCCCAAGGCCCTGTCGGTCTCTGTACCGGCAGTGCTCTCGCCCCCCTCCGACAGCCCCCGACTTACCTGCTTGAGTCCTCCGCTGCAGGTTCCATTCCCGTCCTCTCGCTGTCGGCGGGACAGCTCTCGCAGGCGGTTCGCCCAGCCGCCCTTCCTTCGGATGCTCGCTCCTAGCGAGACGCCCCTTCCTATCGGAGGATCCGGCATTTATCCCTCGGTTCCTCCTTCTCCTCTTGGACGGCCTGAGGGTCTGGGTCTGAGCATGGTGACAGCTCAAATCCAGCACCGTCTGCGTCCCTGCAGAGCGATGGGAGACTGCCGCGGGCTTGGAGCGCAGGGCGCTAGGACCCAGGGCACTCATCAGCCCCTGTCCTGCCAGCGCCTGCGTACTCGCTCTCCTCGCCCCGCTGGTCGTCTGCACCGCCGCGTCCGCTGTGGGGGGATCGCTTACTTGAAGCCAGTCCTCCTTAATAAAGTCGCGGCCGTGTTCGCCAGATCCCCCATTATGCTTTACGGAGACGATACAACCTACCTTCCCCGTGGTGTCTTGCATGCCGAAGGCTTCAGCGTCACGCCGATCCTCCGTCTGACACGGCGTCTCTCCCGACGCGACTGCCTTCCCCATCAGCTGCTCCAAGCGGATCACAAGATCACCCAGCACCTGTAATAGAGGCGACTCGTGGGCTGAAGAGATTCCTTCGGCTCGTGCCGAGCCGCTGGCGGAAACAGTGAGGCAGACGCCGGTGGCCTTACCTGTCCATTAGCACCACTCGTCGCCTGCCTCCTGTGGGCCACTCTCTTTGGCCCGATCGGGTCTCTTTGAGGCACGAGACTGGCATTCCTTGGTCCTGCCTCCATCTAATCATTGGCGGGCACACAAGACACACCGGCCAATCCCGTGACTGTCAGCGGGCGGGACATGCGGCCCGCGGCCATTTTGGCTCTTTCCTCCCCAGTGCGGCGGCATGCTGGCTGCGCACCCGGAAGCCGTCTGGGTGTCCCCTGTTCTCTTCCCCCCAGCACTTCCTGGTGTGGCGGAAGTGCTGGGCTCCAGGGTTCCTCAGGCACCTGGGCGCCGCCTGGCGGCCCCCAACATAACCAGGACGGACGCCCCCTCGTGGTCTGGAGGAGGCACAAGCCCTCCTCTGGTCCTCCTGGGCGTCGGCCGGGGACAACAATATATATAATTGTTATATATAAACATCTGTTAGAGCCAGAGAACAGATGTTTATATATAAGATATATATATATATATAAAAAATATATTTTATATAAATATATATATATATATAATATATCCTCTTTAATAAAACCCTTGTGTGCGTCCAGTGTCCGTGTGTGTGTCTTCTGGTGAAGTTCGCATGCGCGGGGCCACAGAGCACGTGTTCAGTCTCTTTCTGTGCATTCCTTGTGCAGAGAGATACACACACACTGGCGCACGCGAGTGTCACACACACACACACACACACACACACTGGCGCACGCGAGTGTCACGCACACACACGCACACACACACACACACACACGAGTCACGCACGCACTCACACACACACAGGCGCCCGCAAGTCACGCACACACACAGGCGCGCACAGTCCGTGTGTGTGTTTTCTGGAGAAGTGCGCATGCACGGGGCCACACAGCACGTGTTCATTCTCTTCCTGTGCATTCCGTGTGCAGAGAGAGACAGACACACACAGAGCACGCTGAAGTGCACACACGCACAGTCGCGCGTCACACACACACACACACACACACAAACGCGCACGCGCGTCACACACACATTACATTATTATTATATATATATATATATATAAAATATAACCTCTTTAATAAAACCCTTGTGCGTCCAGTGTCCGTGTGTGTCTTCTGGTGAAGTTCGCATGCGCGGGGCCACAGAGCACGTGTTCAGTCTCTTTCTGTGCATTCCTTGTGCAGAGAGATACACACACACTGGCGCACGCGAGTGTCACACACACACACACACTGGCGCACGCGAGTGTCAGGCACACACACGCACACACACACACGCACACACACACACGAGTCACGCACTCACTCACACACACACAGGCGCGCACAGTCCGTGTGTGTGTTTTCTGGAGAAGTGCGCATGCACGGGGCCACACAGCACGTGTTCATTCTCTTCCTGTGCATTCCGTGTGCAGAGAGAGACAGACACACACACAGGCGCACGCGAGTCGCACACACGCACAGTCGCGCGTCACACACACACACACACACACACACACACACACACACACACACACACACACAGGCGCGCGCGCGCGCGTCACACGCGAGATAAATGGGCACGCCAGACAGACAGACAGACACACACACAGGCGAGAGACAGACAGACAGACACACACAAAGGCGCGCAAGAGAGAGACACACACAGGCACGCGCGTGCATTGTTGCAATATTACTTTTCTTGGTTGTTTATTAAATTACAGATTTTTCAAATATTCATTTTTTTCCCTGTGCTTAAAACTCATTAAAAAAAGAGTTTTTAGCGAGCGGGTCATAAGGCTATAGCGCAAATTCTTGCAGTGTTAGTTTTCTCTGTTGTTCAAGGCTTTCTTAGTGTTAGTCAATGTTTTTACATTTAGTTTACTATTACGTTGTGCTTTCTATGGTATAGTTAACTATATTTGTGCTTAAAAACTTTAAAAAAATATATTTACATACAGTTCATACGGTCTGGAACGGATTATGGTCGTGAACCGAGGTTCCACTGTATTACTGTCAGACAAAATTACAGGCATTTCACGGAAATACAAACCAGTATTACTGAGAGAGAAAATTAAAGGCACACAATACAGTGACACATATTACAGCCACATTCAAGGTCCCTTGCCATTTAATATAGACTGTTCATACAAATGTTTATGCACTACTGTTCTAGCTCATTTTAACGGGCTTAATGTCTAGTATATAATATATATATCTTATATATAAACATCTGTCAGAGCCGCACTTTCAAATCACTGCATAACTGATTCAGCTAAGAGTCCTGATAATGGTGATCCCATTGGCATGCCTTGTTTCAGTCTATAGTATTTTCCATTAAAACTAAGAAAGTCATGAGGACAGTTAAGTGTGTAAAATCAAAATAACAATAAAAATTGCTTGAAGGAAAAAAAATACTTGAAGGTTATATCTGATGAAAGATAATTTAAAAATAACATTTTGGAACTGTGATTTGAATATTTTCTTCTTGACTAATATTAACATTAAAAAGACTACACATGCAAATAGTATCCAGTAATTTCCAGTTAGAAGATAAAAGGAGAAATGTACAAAATAATGAAAAAAAAATGTATAGTCCAGTAAGAGATAAGTATGGAAGCTTTTTCCCACCAAACAAAAAATGTATTGTGTTGTTTTTCACTAAATATTGTGTTATTTGTCTGCAGTACCAGATCACACTGTTTTTAAATATCTATGGGAAATATCTGAATTAATACTGAATAGAGTCTTTGTTTATACATAATGTGGCAATATGCAGTTTTAATACACTCATGTTTAGCAATTATACTGCATGCAGAATAGATGGTTTGAATAAGCTACAAAATGTCTTTAAAGTACTATGTGCAGTTTTGTTCTTCATTAGAAATAGAATGTACCTGTCCTAGAGGAAACCTGGAGAAGAGCAGTTAGACTAATTACTGAACTTTAGAATGCAGGCACGGCGGCATGGTGGTGCAGTGGGTAGCGCTGCTGCCTTACAGTTAAGAGACCCGGGTTCGCTTCCCGGGTCCTCCCTGCGTGGAGTTTGGATGTTCTCTACGTGTCTGCATGGGTTTCCTCCAGGTACTCCGGTTTCCTCACACAGTCCAAAGACCTACCTGCAGGTTAGGTGCATTGGCAATCCTAAATTGCATCTAGTGTGTGCTTGTGTGGATGTGTCTGCGTGCCCTGCCCAGGGCTTGTTTCCTGCCTTGCGCCCTGTGTTGGCTGGGATTGGCTCCAGCAGACCCCCGTGACCCTGTAGTTAGGATATAGCGGGTTGGATAATGGATGGATGGATGGTTAGAATGCAGGCTATGAGGACGGATGGAAGAACTTGTTTTTTTCCCGTTTTTAAACAAGAAATATGAGGTGATGTAGTGAACGTTTTTAAAGTTATGATGGCAATAAGTGTGGTAAACCCCAGTTGTTACTGTAACACAAGAACTGTCACATTTTTTTTCAGTATTTTAACATTCAGGGCTATGCCAACTGGCGTCTGAATCTTTTTGTTCTTAATAATGTCTCATCAGTTTCTCTTCCTGATAACATTTCTCTACTGCTCTACCCCCTAAAACCATAGCTATGTACACCTCATGATTCAATAGCTTGTAGAACCACCTTTAGCAGCAATAACTTGAAGCAATCTTTTTCTGTATGACTTTATCAGTCGTTCACATTGTTGTGTTGGAATATTAGCCCACTCTCCTTTACAACATTGTTTCAGTTCATTGAGGTTTGCGGCCATTCTTTTATACACAACTCTCTTAAGATCCCACTACGGCATTTAAATTGGGTTGAGGTGTGGACTTTGACTGGGCCATTGCAACACCTTGGTCCATTTCCTTTTCAGCCATTCTGTTGTAGACATGCTGGTGTGCTTGGGAAGCTTTGTCCTGTTGCATGTTCCAGTTTTGTCCAAGCTTTAGCTATCAGATACATTTGTCTCTAGAATACTTTTATTATACAGAGGAGTTTATAGTCGACTCTGTGATTACTTGACAGTTGTTATGAGGTGTTTGTGCTGATAAGCTGTATCTAGTTTTCACCAAATGTGACACTGTGCATGGCCAGATACATATCTTCACTTTGGTCTCGTATGTCCAAAGGACATTATTCCAGAAGTCTTGTGGTTTGTTCATATGCAACATTACAAACCTAAGCTGTGCTTCTGTATTTTTTTTTTTTAGAGAGGAGAGGTTTTCCCCTGGAAGCTCTTTTAAACAAGCCATACTTATTCAATCTTTTGTACTGTCATTAACTTTAACATTGAACATGCTAACTGAGGCTTGTAGAGTGTCAGATGTAGCTGTTGTTTTTTTTTTGCAGTTTTTGTTAGCATTGCACGGGCTGACCTTGGGGTGCATTTGCTGGGGCATCCACTCCTGGGAAGACTGGCAGCTGTCTTGAATGTTTTCCACTTGTGAATAATCTTTCTCACTGTAGAATGATGGATTTCAAATTATTTGGAAATGGACATATAACACTTCTCAGATTGATGGGCAGCAACAATTACTTCTTCTTTCAACAGAATTAGGAAGAAAGCAGCTATTCATGATTGAAATATTAAAGGTGTATGTATTCATTATATACGAATGGTACCTTGAGATACGAGTGCCCCAACGTATGAGATTTTGAGATAAGAGCCGTCACTAGGTCGATTTTTTGCCTTGATTTACGAGCCAAAATTCGAAATACGAGCCATCAAATAGCTTCTCGCCGCACATTCCGAGGAACTGATAATGGAGGAGTTGATGGAACTACAGATGTGGCAACATACGGAGGTTCTGCAGGAGATCGGTATCGCGGAGGAAGTTATCTCTTAAAGTGAGATAGAGGAAGTGTTTGCGATGTGGGAAAAAGTTTAAAACTTTAACGAAAAGAAACACCCTGAAAAAGTTGCAACTGATCATTCAGCAGCACTATTACACCTTGAAAAAGTTACAACTGATTGTGCAGCGGCGCTATTTGATGACACTTGCCTAACACTTGACTTTATCGAAAAGAAACACCCTGCAAAAGTTCCAACTGATTGTGCGGTGACGCTATTTAATGACACTTGCCTAACACTTGACTTTATTGAAAAGAAACCCTGAAATAGTTACAACTGGTTGTGCAACAGCGCTGTGTAATGACACTTGCCTAACACTGACTGTGTGCAGAGGGTGCAGACCTATAAAATACCTGGTAGTGCAGCTGGATGATAAATTGGACTTGACTGCCAATACTGATGCTCTGTGCAAGAGAGGACAGAGCCAACTATACTTCCTTAGAAGGCTGGCGTCCTTCAGCATCTACAATAAGATGCTGCAGATGTTCAATCAGATAGTTGTGGCGAGTGCCTTCTTCTACGCAGTGGTGTGCTGGGGAGACAGCATAAAGAAGAAGGATGCCTCATGCCTGGACAAACAGGTGAGGAAGGCAGACTCTATTGTAGGAACGGAGCTGGACAGTTTGACATCTGTGGCGGAGCGACGGACGCTGAGCAGGCTCCTGTCAATCATGGAGAATCCACTGCATCCACTAAACAGTATAGGAGCAGCTTCAGTGGCAGACTGCTGTCACTGCCCTGCTCCACTGGCAGACTGAGGAGATCCTTCCTCCCCCACACTATGCGGCTCTTCAGTTCCACCCGGGGGGTTAAACGTTAACGTTATACAAAGTTATTGTCTGTTTTAGCTGCATTTTTATCACTCTTTAATTTAATATTGTTTTTTATCAGTATGCTGCTGCTGAAGCATATGAATTTCCCCTTGGGATTAATAAAGTATCTGTCTGTCTTATGAAAAGAAACACCCTGAAAAGTTTCAACTGGTCGTGCAGCAGCGCTATTTAATGACACTTGCCTAACACTTGACTTTATTGAAAAGAAACCCTGAAAAAATTGCAACTGATCATGCAGCGGTGCTATTTAATGACACTTGCCTAACTCATTTCAGAAACATTCTAAAGGGGAGGACTAAACAAAGCTCCTTGGATAGGTTTCTATCGAAACGCCTTGAGAATGAAAGTGACGAAAGCTTGGCAAAAAAGAAAAAAACTAGTGAAGAAGAAAATTAAGTTAAGCAAAAGTGAAGTGAAAGAAAAAAACCTTGAAATTCGCTAATCAGCTTCGCCAACATCTTTTTATTTCTTTAGATTCTTTTATGTATTAGGTTTTATTTTGTTTGTATACAATATTTGTTCATTATAAATACAGTTTTCTTATGTTGAAAACATTTAACAAAAATTGGGGTGGTTTTTTGGGGGCTGGCACAAATTAATCTCATTTCAATTAATTTCAATGGGGAAAATTTTTTTGAGATACGAGCATTTTGACTTATGAGCTCGGTCACGGAACAAATTAAACGCGTATCTCAAGGTACCACTGTATTTTGAATAGATTGTTAATTTATATTTCAATTAAATGTGTGCTGTAGTTTTATTACTGGACTAATTGCATAATAAAAATAGTAAAATTATTTTTTGAACATAACAGCCTCATTTATACAGGTGTATATAGATAATTTTTTTCCGTTATCTCAAACAGGTTTTAGTTCAGGGTTGTCAGCTGGACAAAGTCAACTTAGATGACTTCCTTGATCACATTTATCAACAACTGCGAACTGAAGAAAACAATATTGCAGAGATTTTACAACAACAACATAAAGCTAGAGAACTGGTGAGTTTTGTTTTTTTTTCCCTTTTCCCTGAAATTTTAATTCCGTTTCACTGAAAAGATTCAAAGCAACTACAGTATAACCACAAATAAAATACAGCAAAGCCCCATAAACTAGCAATAAGTAAAAAAAAAATCATTGCCCTCACAGATTTCCAGTCTTGAAACATTCATTAGCCGTGCAGTGAAGCTGCAGCACAGGACTGGCCTATTCCATTTTTTATAGTTGCAGCTCTGGGTGCAGCAGGAATGTCTTTTTTATTTGTCCGATCTCTTTGCAAATGATTTGCACTTTTTTCTTCCATGCAGAAGATAGAAATTTCTATCTTCTTTTCAGAAATCCAGTCAACTTGTTCACATCACTTTTATACAAAAACAAATACTCAAATAAGGGATAATCAAAAGACGAATATTCACATGCTCACATTGCAAGTGCTCTTTGAAGCAATTGCTGCGACATACAGAGATAAATGTGCAATCATTTGAAAGTTAAACATCTGCTCTTATTTACTGCGTAAATGCGTGACGTTTGAAACAAATGCTACTGTGATTAGCAAATGAAAAACCTCCTGCATACTCGGAATAGACTGTGCAGCAGCCATTTTGTCAAACTATGAAGACAGTGGGATAACTTTAGAAAATCATGGAATAGGACATTTTATCCGGAAAATTGTGAACTTCACGTTCAACAATAAGTAAACAAAGTTAAGTTATTCATCTGTAAAAATTTGCCTTTTCGTCAGTTCTAGGAATGGATGAATGCTTGCTGAATTTTCTGTAGTAAAACCTCAATTATCCATCAGGGTTCAGGGCCGAGGCTGTGATGGATAAGAGAAAAGACATATAACAGATCAGCTACTTTTAAAATGATATACTGTATATTAGTTTAGCGAATAATCGTATTTATTTACAAAATAATACTATACTAACAGAATATAATGTTTTAACAAAGTTAATCTATACTAATAAAAGGCAAAGCCCTCACTGACTCACTGACTCATCACTAATTCTCCAAGTTCCCGTGTAGGTAGAAGGCTGAAATTTGGCAGGCTCATTCCTTACAGCTTACTTACAAAAGTTGGGCAGGTTTCATTTCAAAATTCTACGCGTAATGGTCATAACTGGAAGCTATTTTTCTCCATATACTGTAATGGAGTTGAGCTCTAAAGCCGTGGGGGGCGGAGTTTCGTGTGACATCATCGTGCTTCCCACGTAATCACGTGAACTGACTGTCAATGCAGTACGTAGAAAACCAGGAAGAGTTCCAAAAAGCGCTGAAGAAAACATGCATTATATAATTGAGAAGGCAGCCCACGGGTAATGCGGGATACAAGTTTAATGAGAGGACGCAGGATATAAACGAGAGTTTTGATCACTTTGTAACTAAGTTAAAATTGCAGGTGAAGAGCTGTGCTTATGCAAATTCCGAGAGACTGTGTTTGTGGGGGATTGACAGTTAAGGCGGGTGGGGGAGTCACATCATCATCTCCCCTCCCATTCACCTCATTTCGCTCTGAGCTGAGCTCCACAGCTAACGCAGTGTTACTGAAGCGACTTTGTGACGCTGACACCAAATACTCACAGAAAACTCCACAAGTTAATACACACGGTGTCTCTACAGTTTCTCCACACTGAATCCTCCAGGCACTACTTACAAAAGGTTACATTGACAATCGTGTTACGTTATTTTTAAAATGTTTCCTTTTCTTAGCACAAGCACAGCTGGGAAGCTTCGATGCATGTGCTCCATAACGCGTTAAAATATCACGCATTTAATCACACTTTGCATTACAAGCAAAGGGGAACTTCTGTCAATGCATAATTTCCTGGTACACTGATTACATTGATCAGCGCTTCCCGATTCATTTTACCCTCGCACCCCCTTGGTTTGAGAAGAAGTATGAAAAAATATGAGGTTAACACAGAAAGACAGATCACCAATTGAAGCTTTATGAATAATCGATTCGCCATCAATAATTGTTTTGGTAAAGCCATACTCAGTGTAATCCTCCTTCCATTTTATAATTTTTCCGCCACTAGCCATGATTAAATGAACGTTAAAAAAGTAAGAGCGAAGCGAGGTTGACTTATTCAGGCAGGCAGGCGACAGCTCAATAGCTCGAATTTGGATATAAGTAGGTTCTATTTAGTCGCCAGAAATATCTTTGTTAGGAATGGAAATTGAATTTAGTCTTTAAATTTCTATGGTAAAGAAAAAGTTATGCAATGATGACTAAATTTAACTATATAAAGTCAAAACTTGTATATATAAAGTCATTCCCGAATATATAAAGTCAAAACTTGATTATATAAAATCAATGTCGGAATAAATAAAGTCAAAACTTGAATATATAAAGTCAGCGCTGGAATATATAAAGTCAAAACTTGAATATATAAAGTCAGCGCTGGAATATATAAAGTCAAATCTTGAATATATAAAGTCAGCGTCGGAATATATAAAGTAAGCGCTGCAATATATAAAGTCAAAACTTCAATATATAAAGTCAGCGCTGGAATGTCCATCCATTTCCCAACCCGTTGAATCCGACCACAGGGTCACGGGAGTCTGCTGGAGCCAATCCCTGCCAACACTGGGCGCAAGGCAGGAAACAATCCTGGGCAGGGCACCTGCATCATTTTCAAAACATTAACCGAACAGTGTTTTTTTAATTTATTTTTCTGAATACGTTTTTGTTAACTTAGTTCAGTTCAGAGTCGTTTCAATCAATAGATTTTGACTTTCACTTTATATATTCAGGAGTGAGTTTATATATTCCGATGTTGACTTTATATAATCAGGAATGACTTTATAAATTCGAGCTGACTTTATATATTCAGGTTTTGACTTTATATATTCCAGCGCTGACTTTATATATTCAACTTTTGACTTTATATATTCAGAAACAAGTTTGACTTATATATATATATATATATATATATATATATATATATATATATATATATATATATATATATATATATATATATATATATATATATACATATATATATATATATATACATATATATATATATATATATATACAGTATACCAACGCTGACTTTATATATTCAAGTTTTGACTTTATATATTACAGCGCTGACTTTATATACAGTAATCCCTCCTCGATCACGGGGGTATGCTCCAGACCCCCGCGATAGGTGAAAATCCGCGAAGTAGAAACCATATGTTTGTATGGTTATTTTTATATATTTTAAGCCCTTATAAACTCTCCCACCCTGTTAACATTATTAGAGCCCTCTAGACATGAAATAACACCCTTTAGTCAAACGCTTAAACTGTGCTCCATTACAAGACAGAGATGACAGTTCTTTCTCACAATTAAAAGAATGCAAACATATCTTATCTTCAAAGGAGCCATCAGGAGCAGAGAATGTCAGAGAGAGCGCTCGCTAAGAAAAGCAAACAATCAAAAAATCAATACGCGCTTTTAAGTATACAGAAGCACTGCGATAAAGCGGCATTTTGTAGAGGAGCGTACGTGTCCTCTGTGCAAACAGCCCCTCTGCTCACACCCCCTCCGTCAGGCAAAGAGAAAGAGAAAGAGAAGCAAACAATCTCAAGCACCGCGCGGGAAGCATATCTTATATCATTGAGGAGTTTTAGTTAATATGTAATACATGCTCTGATTGGGTAGCTTCTAAGCCAATAGCTTCCCTTGTATGAAATCAACTGGGCAAACAAACTGAGGAAGCATGTACCATAAATTAAAAGACCCATTGTCTGCAGAAAGCGGCGAACCAGCGAAAAGTCCGTGATATATATTTAGATGTGCTTACATTTAAAATCTGCAATAGAGTGAAGCCGCGAAAGTCGAAGCGCGATATAGCGAGGGATTACTGTATTCAAGTTTTGACTTTATATATTCAGAAAAAAGTTTTGACTTTATGTATACCGACGCTGACTTTATATATTCAAATTTTGACTTTATATATTCGGGAATGACTTTATATATTCAAGTTTTGACTTTATATATTCTGACGCCGACTTTATATATTCACAAAATCAATTTATTTGCCTGTTTGGCACCCCATAGTATATGTGTGTGTGTATATATGTACACATATATGTATGTATGTGTGTATATATACAAACCGGATTCCAAAAAAGTTGGGACACTAAACAAATTGTGAATAAAAACTGAATGCAATGATGTGGAGATGGCAAATGTCAATATTTTATTTGTAATAGAACGTAGATGACAGATCAAACGTTTAATCTGAGTAAATGTATCATTTTAAAGGAAAAATATGTTGATTCAAAATTTCACGGTGTCAACAAATCCCAAAAAAGTTGGGACAAGTAGCAATAAGAGGCTGGAAAAAGTAAATTTGAGCATAACGAAGAGCTGGAAGACCAATAAACACTAATTAGGTCAATTGGCAACATGATTGGGTATAAAAAGAGCTTCTCAGAGTGGCAGTGTCTCTCAGAAGCCAAGATGGGTAGAGGATCACCAATTCCCACAATGTTGCGCAGAAAGATAGTGGAGCAATATCAGAAAGGTGTTACCCAGCGAAAAATTGCAAAGACTTTGCATCTATCATCATCAACTGTGCATAACATCATCCAAAGATTCAGAGAATCTGGAACAATCTCTGTGCGTAAGGGTCAAGGCCGTAAAACCATACTGGATGCCCGTGATCTCCGGCCCTTAAACGACACTGCACCACAAACAGGAATGCTACTGTAAAGGAAATCACAGAATGGGCTCAGGAATACTTCCAGAAACCATTGTCAGTGAACACAATCCACCGTGCCATCCGCCGTTGCCAGCTGAAACTCTACAGTGCAAAGAAGAAGCCATTTCTAAGCAAGATCCACAAGCTCAGGCGTTGTCACTGGGCCAGGGATCATTTAAAATGGAGTGTGGCAAAATGGAAGACTGTTCTGTGGTCAGACGAGTCACGATTCAAGTTCTTTTGGAAATCTGGGACGCCATGTCATCCGGACCAAAGAGGACAAGGACAACCCAAGTTGTTATCAACGCTCAGTTCAGAAGCCTGCATCTCTGATGGTATGGGGTTGCATGAGTGCGTGTGGCATGGGCAGCTTGCATGTCTGGAAAGGCACCATCAATGCAGAAAAATATATTCAGGTTCTAGAACAACATATGCTCCCATCCAGACGTCATCTCTTTCAGGGAAGACCCTGCATTTTTCAACAAGATAATGCCAGACCACATTCTGCATCAATCACAACATCATGGCTGCGTAGGAGAAGGATCCGGTACTGAAATGGCCAGTCTGCAGTCCAGATCTTTCACCTATAGAGAACATTTGGCGCATCATAAAGAGGAAGGTGCGACAAAGAAGGCCCACGACGATTGAACAGTTAGAGGCCTGTATTAGACAAGAATGGGAGAGCATTCCTATTTCTAAAGTTGAGAAACTGGTCTCCTCGGTCCCCAGACGTCTGTTGAGTGTTGTAAGAAGAAGGGTAAATGCCACACAGTGGTGAAAATGGCCTTGTCCCAACTTTTTTGGGATTTGTTGACACCATGAAATTCTGAATCAACATATTTTTCCCTTAAAATGATACATTTTCTCAGTTTAAACTTTTGTTCCGTGATTTATGTTCTATTCTGAATAAAATATTAGAAGTTGGCACCTCCACATCATTGCATTCAGTTTTTATTCACGATTTGTATAGTGTCCCACTTTTTTGGAATCCGGTTTGTATATATATCAGCAACACTCATGACAATGACAAAACAATTACATTGTCAATCCTGTTACGTTATTTTTTAAATTTTTCATAACTTCTTTAACACACTACTTTATTCTGCTAGTTCATATAATATAATGACCAGCGTAATAAGCAAACACAACACAGTGGTACTGGACTTTTATATGTTTTGCTTGGAGTGTTTGTTCCATAACAAACGATGCCCTGTCTTATACGCCATTATCTGGGTTACGAAGCACACCTCCAAAAAATAAAAGAAAGCTTTCCCTACCAATCAGTTTATCTCCTGCCACTTATATTCTTTTTTTTCCTATATTGCAAACACTCCTGTTTGTTCTCTCTTGACTCACTACTTAAAACATCTTTATGCCGCACCTTCTTTTTTCTCTTAACTTCTCCTGTCACTCATCTCCTAAGACAGGGGTCCTCAATCCCAGTCCTGGAGAGCCGCAGTGGCTGCAGGGTTTTGTTCTGACCTGGTTGCTTAATTAGAAAGCAATTCTTGCCAATAAAGCACTAACAAGCTATGAAATTAAATTAACTCTGCTATGTCAGGTCATTCTCATATCCTAGATTTTCTTTCCCTTTCTATCATGCAAATGATTTGAAGGCTAAAATGGACGAGTAATTCTCAGTCCATCACTTTTTTCTCTTCATTTTTCTTCCAAGTATTTAATTAAACCCAATAGTGCAGATAAATACACACAGGTGTAAATGTAAATAAGCTAAATGGAGAAATGCTGCTCTCTCTTGTCATTTGCATGTTATTGATAATAAGGAGCAATTAAAATAGCTGTTTACAACAAAATTAAGCAATAAGGGCTCAAAATCACTAAAGTGAAGCAGAAGTGTTACTTTAGCAATAAGTGTTTTTTATTAAGCAACTGGGTTGGAGCAAAAACCTGCAGCCACTGCGACTCTCCAGGACCGTGATTGAGGACCCCTGTCCTAAGAGAACAGAATCCCTTCACACAGTCCCATCACTTGCGGCATTCATTACACCCTTTCTGGTTCTGTACGGCACATCATAAGCTGCCTGCACATCAAAATATATTAATAAAACATAATTAAACAGAGTTTAAAATAAAATTACAATACAGAAGAATATTAACATTAATACAGAATAACATTACCGTCATGTGGTTTCCATTTTTGACACATTTTTCAATTTTATCAGCATCATACCTTCATATCGTTTACTGTTATTCCTACTCCATAAATTGAAGTAATAGTTGAAAAACTTTCGCCATTTTGTAAATGCTTAATAATTTTAATTATGATGACAATTCCTACACTATGCATATGTTTATTGACCATAACAATGTATAGTAGATTGATTATAACATAAGAGAAAAGTTACGAAATGCTATTAAAAGGTATGTAACTGACACTGTGGTGTTTTCCCCCATATGTTTCAGAAACACTTCTATACTTAGTCTGTCTCTCTTTAGTGTCATCATTTATAAAAACTTTGTTCGATGGTTTATGGTATTTATTTTAATTTTAGTACAACACATCTACCGTGTGCTGTGGAGTCCCAAATGAAGTTTCAGAAGACCAGCATCAGCGGAAGATTGGTGTTTCTATGATAACAGCTGATATAGGGCTAGTCAGCATGGTGCGTCAAGGAATTCTTGCTCTTCAGCTGTTGCCACCTAATTCAAGTGCAGGTGGGTACTCTTGTGCTGTTTTCTGATTTTAATAAATAACAGAATAATTTTAATGAATGTTAAATGGATCTCGGACACTGTGGCTTCTGGTTTCAGTCTATTAATGTTTTTTAGATTGTTTACTTTCTTAATTGCAAAAATCATTGCATACTTCCTGTTGCCTTTGCGTTTGACCTAAATGTCTGTGAAGTTTTTATTTTTCTGCAAACGTTTCCATGATAACTTGTTAGAATATCCTGCTTGAGACAACTCCAACCATCTGGCTTTAACATCTCGCTTTGTAAGGATGTGTTTAGGCAATTTACTGCCTAAATTGAAACAGAAATGCATCCGGTTTAGAATTGCATAGATTTTAGGTGAGAAAGTGCATACAAGCATTGCATGATTCAAGCATAAAACTCTGAACCTGTGCTGTTGTAGCATCAGACACTATGCAGCCAAAACTGGCAAGCAATCTAAAGAGCATTTTTCTACATGTCCTTTTTTCCTACACCAGGCCTCTGATCTCCATTAATAAAACAGGGGCATCATACTCAAGCCACTTTCCTAGGCAGTAGTGTACCTCTGTTGGCTTATTTTTCCTGAAGTAAAACAAACGCCTCTATGGCTTCCAACACCCTCTGACAACAGCCTTCTTCATTTTTTAGTGGCAGGTGAAAGTAAAAGATGCTCTGCAGCTTCACTGTGATCAGTGTAATATTGTGTGCAAGAAGTATTTTGTTTCAAGATGTCCTTTCTGTTTTGTTCAGGTTACTGTGGCAACGTGTTATAGAGTAACTAGTAATAGGCTTTCTATAGTTCATTGCTCGCTTCACTGTCTATTCTTGACCAGGAGAAGCTCAAAATGAAAGTTTGTACATGAAATTCTTAAAAATGGTGACGCCTATGTGCTGGCAAAGAAAAAGGCGAATAAGAGTTTAATTTGAGTTGGAGCTTTTCTATATGTAGATGAATATATTTTCATGCTCTTGCTTGGTGAAATGTAGTTATTGTTTTTATAAAATGATTGGTTATTTAGAATGTTTATTGATAACTAATAATACTCTTTGTCATTTGCCCTTGTGTGTGGCCCTTGTGTGGTCAGCTGTCTTCCAGTCAAAACTACAAAAAATTGTATTAAAATGGATACTCTTTGAGTATTAAAAGCAGTATCAAAATGAAATGTTTGTAAATGTTTTAAAAAATTAATTACACACTGCATAGCATTTGGCTGAAAGTGAGAGATAATAAGGACAGCCAATTGAACTGAATGATTAATTACAAACAGAAATTGCTCATCATGTGATAAACCAGTTTAGAAGAAAGCCTGCTGCCTTTGGGTTCCCTGGGGAAAACCATTCAAGTAGCACTATACCTTGCTTATATTCTCTGCAAAGGATATTTTCCTGATAAGTTTTAGTTTTGTAATCCTGGCTAATGTTAAATATTAGATTTTAGTTGCAAGTTTGTATTCCAGGTAGTTTTTGTTCATTGGCTACTCTTCATGAAGGCCATTATTATAAGTAACTGGTTTGGATCATCATGCTGTAAGAAACAGTTTCTAAGTACTCTTTGGAAAGAGAGCCAAGAAATAATAATCCCTCCAGCATACTCTGGGTCTTCTCACAAAACAACAAATCTGGTAACCTCTTTTAAAGTACCTGGGAGTGTCCTTGCCAGATATCCATACACGTCCCAAAACAATGGTTCTTTCCTAATGTTCTTGCAAGTTATTAACTTCCTAATCTCTCATGGAGAGGTAACCCATCAACTCTGCACAGAAGCCTCATTTTTGCTGTTTGTACTTGTTGTCTAACCATAAGGTCCCCTTTCACCACAACTTTTTTCATAATGTGCACAAAATTGCTGCAATGAAAGTAATCTTTTAGTCTACTTTCACTTGTTGTGTGTGTTTTTTTTTTTAATCAATATACTTGAAATTTGTGATCAGAAATAGCTCCTTAACTCTAACCTGGTGATAGCAATCCGCTTTGTTTCTCGGGGAGGACCAGGAAGTATACTTGAAAATGCAGAGTCACAGTCTAGTTCCATCACATTTAATTTACAGTCTAATGATTCCAAGAAGATGCACTATGTAAGCAGAGAGACAGACATCTGTTAGTAAGATACCCACATTCCCAAAGACTTCTAGGTTTATAAGGCCATTGTTGCCACTGTACTGTCTCACTGTATAGTGAGATTCTTACTTGCACATGCTAATCAAAATACAACATTTGCCACTCTCAGAGTATAACAGCCTTACCTCCAAACCTCTATGTCTCTTACTAGAAAAATCCCAGAAAGTATTTTTTTATTAATAAACTTAATGATGAAGTTTGAATTATGATATCCATGAGAAAACGTTTAGCATAAATGATTATTGAAGTCAGAATTAAAATGCTAAATATAAGTAGTGGTATTCTATACAATTTAAAATGTAATCATAGATATAATAAGATACATACTTTTCTGAATTTAATTTCTGAAATAATGCATTAATTTGTTACTTTTTAATTTTTAGGAATAATAATAATTACTGATGGGGTGACAAGTGTTCCTGACATTGCTGTTTGTGAAGCTCTCTTGAATCAACTACGAAGTGGTACTGTTGCCTGCTCTTTTCTTCAGGTATAAAATAATTATATTTTAATCTTTGATGCCTTGCAAAATGTCTTAATCCCTTTTACACTGTGTATTTGTTAGTTCATTTAGGACATTTTTCTGTTTATTTTGATAAATTGTCATATTTATGCAGTCTATCAGTCCTTTTCCTTATTACTTGCTTTGTAGGTTTTCATCATGCAGCCCTTTTCATTAAGTTTAATTTATATTTTTTCTTGACACAAATTAATATATTTTTACCACCTAGTAAAAATACTAAGATTTTTGCAGTTTTAATTTACATTTTTAAAATTTTAGATTGTAATTTTATTTCAAGAAAGTACAATTGAAGGCATGAGTTAACATACAGTAACAAATTTTAAATCTAGAATATTATTTAAGATATCTGTTTTATGCAGGTCAAAAGGATTTTTTTCCAACAATTTTTACAGAGTATTTAATTTTTATTGACTATACACACGTGGACAAAATTGTTGGTACCCTTCAGTCAATGAAAGAAAAACTCAAAATGGTCACAGAAATAACTTTAATCTGACAAAAGTAATAATAAATAAAAATTCTATGAAATTTAACCAATGAAAGTCAGACGTTGATTTTCAACCATGCTTCAACAGAATTATTTAAAAAATAAACTCATGAAACAGGCCTGGACAAAAATGATGGTACCCCTAACTTAATATTTTGTTGCACAACCTTTTGAGGCAATCACTGCAATCAAACGATTCCTGTAACTGTCAATGAGACTTCTGCACTTCTCAGCAGGTATTTTGGCCCACTCCTCATGAGCAAACTGCTCCAGTTGTCTCAGGTTTGAAGGGTGCCTTTTCCAGACGGCATGTTTCAGCTCTTTCCAAAGATGCTCAATAGGATTGAGGTCAGGGCTCATAGAAGGCCACTTTAGAATAGTCCAATGTTTTCCTCTTAGCCATTCTTGGGTGTTTTTAGCTGTGTGTTTTGGGTCATTGTCCTTTTGCAAGACCCATGACCTGCTACTGAGACCAAGCTTTCTGACACTGGCCAGCACATTTCTCTCTAGAATCCCTTGATAGTCTTGAGATTTCATTGTACCCTGCACAGATTCAAGACACCCTGTGCCAGATGCAGCAAAGCAGCCCCAGAACATAACAGAGCCTCCTCCATGTTTCACAGAAGGGACAGTGTTCTTTTCTTGATATGCTTCATTTTCCGTCTGTGAACATAGAGCTGATGTGCCTTGGCAAAAAGTTCAATTTTTGTCTCATCTGTCCATAGGACATTCTCCCAGAATCTTTGTGGCTTGTCCACATGTAGTTTGGCAAATTCCAGTCTGGCTTTTTTATGATTTGTTTTCAACAATGGTGTCCTCCTTGGTCGTCTCCCATGAAGTCCACTTTGGCTCAAACAACGACGGATGGTGCAATCTGACACTGATGTTCCTTGAGCTTGAAGTTCACCTTGGATCTCTTTAGAAGTTTTTCTGGGCTCTTTTGTTACCATTCGTATTATCCGTCTCTTTGATTTGTCATCAATTTTCCTCCTGCGGCCACGTCCAGGGAGGTTGGCTACAGTCCCATGGATCTTAAATTTCTGAATAATATGTGCAACTGTAGTCACAGGAACATCAAGCTGCTTCGAGATGGTCTTATAGCCTTTACCTTTGACATGCTTGTCTATAATTTTCTTTCTAATCTCCTGAGACAACTCTTTCCTTCGCTTCCTCTGGTCCATGTTGAGTGTGGTACACACCATGTCACCAAACAACACAGTGACTACCTGGAGCCCTATATATAGGTCCACTGACTGATTACAAGATTGTAGACACCTGTGATGCTAATTAGTGGACACACCTTGGATTAACATGTCCCTTTGGTCACATTATTTTCAGTCTTTTCTAGGGGTACCATCATTTTTGTCCAGGCCTGTTTCATGAGTTTATTTTTTTAAATAATTCTGTTGAAGCATGGTTGAAAATCAATGTCTGACTTTCATTGGTTAAATTTCATAGAATTTTTATTTATTATTACTTTTGTCAGATTAAAGTTATTTCTGTGACCATTTTGAGTTTTTCTTTCATTGACTGAAGGGTACCAACAATTTTGTCCACGTGTGTATGACAATTCCAGTGGGTCACAAGTGTACATACACTTTGTCCATATTTGGGAGCATTGCCTTTAAATTGTTTAACTTGAGACAAACATTTGGGTTCCCTTCCACAAGCTTCTTACAATAAGTTGCTGGAATTTTGGCCCATGCCTCACGACAGAACTGGTGCCACTGAGATAGGTTTGTGGGCCAGTTTGTTCGCACACACTTTTTCAGTTCTGTCCATAAATTTTCAGTTGGATTTTGGTCGGGGCTTTGTGATGGCCATTCCATTACCTTGACTTTGTTGTCCTTAAGCCGTTTTGCCGCAATGTGGGAGGTATGCTTGGCATTATTGTCCATTTGAAAGTCCTTTTTGCGACTGAGCTTCAACTTCCTTATTGTCCTCTTGAGATGTTGCTGCAGTATATCGACATAATTTTCCTTCCTCATGATGCCATTTATTTTGTGAAGTGCACCAGTCCCTCCTGCAAATTGTTCCAATTGATGAACCAGATTTGTGGAAGTCCATAGTTTTTTTTTCCTTAGGTTTTGGTTTATTCCTTTTGATTTTTCCCATTATTTCAAGCAAAGAGGCAGAAAGTTTGATGGTAGGCCTTAATATACATCCACATGTTGACTGCAGTTAAACTAATTAGCTATTAGAAGCTAAATGTCTAATTGCCTAAAGGCTTGATATCATTTTACAGAATGTTCCAAGCTGTTTAAAGGCATAGTTAACAAAGTATATGTAATCTTCTGACTGTCTGGAATTGTGATAGTCAGTAAAAAGTGAAATAATCTGTCTGTGACCATTGTTGGAAAAAAAATTGCTTTTGCCCTGCACAAGGAAGATTTCTTAAACAATATGCTATATTTATTGCTTGTTAGTATAACATCTATGGAGTTTAAAGAATTCACCTTAAATGTGTGTAAACTTTAACTTCAACTGTAACATAGTATCCATCAAGCAATTTAAAATTTGCAGAACTTATACAACAAATAACTTCAAAACCTAACGAAGCAAGAATTCAACCACCACCAAAAATGCAAATTGGAAAAAAAAATCCTTATTCCCCCAAATTAATTCCTATTCTATTTTTTTGATTAAGTCTTGCCATGTTTTAAAAAATAGTTTTAGACAGATCCTCTAAGCGAGAATTACATTTTCTCCAATTGTAAGTAGAGCATTAATTATCCACTAACTTATAAAATGTGTATTGGAATTCTTCCAGTTAAGCAGGATAAGTCTATGTACTATTTATGTGGTATTGGCAATTACAATCAATTTGTCATTCTCCACTTTAAGCCCATCTGGAAGTACACTAAATACAGCTGTTAATGGATAAGGAGTGAGCATGACACCAAGTATGTCTGATAAGTGTTTAAACATTTTTGTCCAAAATGATGTTAATTTGTGTGGCTATGAGGCTACAGCTAGACTGCAGTGCTTACAGGTTGAATATTACCCTGGATACAATTTGGACAATTTTAAAGTGAGATAGGTATGATTGATGAAAGATTTTAAGTTGAATTATTGATTGCCTTTCACATATAGATTTAGAGTGTCTATGTATGGCTGACTTTGTTATGAAAAAACTTTCCTCTGTTTTCAAAGAAATCATTCTCGGCACAATTCTTTATTTCCATATAGATATTCACAAGTGTCTCAGTCCATTGAGTGAGGTATCACTAATGAAATTAATTTCCTTTTATTCTTTTCTATTACCATTACCTTATCTAACACATCACACCATGTAACTCTTAATATTCAGAATTCAATCCTTTTAACCAATCAACTTATAGCCACCAGTAACTTTGTATACATATTGGTTCTTTCGTTATTCTAAACACCATTTCGTTAATAGGGATGTCCTACCTGTTTTCCTATTGCTGTTAGCACCGCTTTACAAGAGGGGTATTTGGGCTTTCTCACTAGTTTGTGCTAGCTTTTTAAGGGGTGTTCATAACAGTTTTACTTCATTTTAACCTTAGCAACCACCTTGGTGGCTCCTCTAAGATGAGGCAAAAGCCCAGGCTTAAAACAATGTTTAGTTAACCCTTCAGTTACATTAATTTCTTATCCTTATGTTTAATAATTTATTGTTTTAATTTAATTTAAGTATACACTTGTATTAAATTGTAAAAATTATATGTATTGATTAAAAATGTTGATTAAAATTCTATAACTTCCACTCCTTTTCTGAGGTATTAATTGAAAGGTCATTTTCCCTCCATTCTCTAGGATCTTTGAAGAGAAAGTTATTTGTGATGTTTTTATATATTGTTGAGATGGATATTCAAGACTGATCAGTATTTTATCTGGAATAGAAATGGGTGGGAGGTGTAGAAAAATTGTATTGGATTCTTTTAACAAAATTTCTAATTTGAAAATAGTGGAAAAATTTTGTTGCTGGGAAGTTAAATTTGAAGCGTAAATTGTTAATTAGATGCAAAAATGTTATTTATATATAGTTCTATAAGTGCCCTAATCCTGAATGTTTTCCCAAAGTTAAATATTGTGTAGGTTTGAGAGAGTTGAAAAGGGTGATTATCGTGTGGGGGACCAACAGATAAAAGCTTCCATGCCACCTTCTGCTTTAGGTCTTTGTAGAGTCACCTTTTGAATGTATAGACGTCTGGAATTTCAGAGAAGTCAATTTATAAATGAGGCTAGCTTCTTAAAGAGTGATTTGTTGATTTTCTGAAGTAGAAATAGAAGCCTAGGAAAAATATTAATCTTGACAGAACTAATTATCCCTGATAATGTGAGATGGAATGCAGACCATCTTTTAAAATGTTCTTTGTTTTCTTCCATGCAGCTATCAATATTGTGTTTAAAAAGATCTTTAAATTTACCTGTGATGTTTACTGCTAGATATTAAAACTTTTTATAAAACGGTAGATGTAGTATGGTGTGCCAGAGAGGTCACTAGAAAAAGCACATTTTTATTCAAATTAATTCTGAGTCCAGATGTCTTTTGACATTCTGCTAATCAATAAAGACCTATGGTAAAGATATTTGTGGGTCTGATATAGTGATATTTTCTGTATGATTCCGTCTATAATAATCCCCTTTATATCTAATGTATTACAAAAATGAATGGCCAATAACTCTTGCAAAAAGCAATGGTAATAACGGGCACCCTTGTCAAGTACTGTGTACGGTAGTATGGTATTTTAACATATTCTAGCATTTCAATCTTGAATTATTTTACATTTTTAAATAATGCAGACTTTTTCTTTATAAATGCTGTATGGTTTGGGTAAATAATGTATAACATTGCTTGATATATGAAGTATACAATTGTCTGTAAAAGCTGTATTTTTTACAACATCCTTGTTGTTTTACCTCCAGTTAATCTTTTACTCTATAGGTAATTATATGATAAGTGTGATTGATAACTTACATCTTGATTTTTGAAAACAAATTGTATATGTTTAAAAAAAAATTTATTGGGACATTGAAAAAATTATGCAAATGGAAAATGAAGAAATTGTAACAATGTTTGAAAGGTCTGTCAGCATGCAGTAATAAGTAGGACCTGTAACAAACTTTGAGGTATGATTTAATAGTTTTTTATATTTGGGCCGTGTATTGTCTTACAAGTTCACAGCATCATTTCAAAACATTGATGATGTTTCATACCATTGCCAGAGGTGGGGATGAAAAATAAGCTGCTGTAAGACATCCATGGCAGATGAAGTTGTTGAGCAAACCTCTTTTATAATCCAGAAGGAGGTCGTACTTTGTATTAATTTCCACTGTGTAGAAGTGAAGATTGTTGTGTTATAGTTGGCTGCATAATCCAGCAATACCCATTTTTGTTCCCTGAAGAGAGTGTAACATATAATATGTACTGTTCTACCTTTTGTCAACAGCCAGCTGTAACCTTTTTGTTAGAATAAATGGATAATAGTTATCTATCTCATTGCATTTGTTAATTGCCATTTTCTTCCCTTTATCACTTGAATTTATGACTTTGTGGTGTGTAGAGAGTGTAGTAACACAGTCTCTTTAAAGTCTGATTTAAGATAGACAGAGGATTTTTAAGTAATCAAGAGAAGTTGGGACACCTGTGAAAATTATTAAATTAAACTTGCAGAGAGTAATTTACTTTAATTGCTGCAGAACATTTGTAGGTTGGAACCTATTAGTTATTCCCTGAAGAAGGCTCATTTACAATATTCTAGTATTTCCGTGTTTTGGTAAAGTCAGATGTTTGTTTCACATGTTTTGCATAATTCAAAGATAAGATTTTAAGATCAGTTAATTTCTTGATCACCAAATGAGTCATTTTGAGTAAAAATCAGCCGATTTTTGTCAGTGGCTGTTAGCATCCCTAGTTTCTATGGTTCCCACAGTGGTTTCTATTACTCTTTTAATACAAAATACAAACAGCCATTCTTTATTTTATTATTTATGTGCTATCTTTGACTGCTACCATTGTCTGTACTGTCATTAAAGGCTCCCATTTGAACCCTGGCAATTGCATAATTCAAATACTTACTATACACAATAGGTGTGCAGCATAACTAACAGGGAGATTAAGAGTTTGGCTGGTATATATATACATGGTGATCTGATTCTGATTTCACTTTTTCAATTATGTAGGTGGGAGGTGCTTATTCCTATGATTGCAGTTTTGGACATGTACCCAATGTAGAGTTAATGAAGTTCATTTCTGTGGCAACGTTTGGATCTTATATTCCAAGCTGCCCAAAGGTCTCTGACTCATGCCAGGACATGAATATATATCACAAGGCTTTTTTGATGTATACCTTTCTGAAAACTGGAGAATCAATGAATCCAGAGTACTACTGTGGTACGTATATACTTGTTTTACCTACTGGCAATGTGGAAAAATGTATTGTAAAACCAAGAGCCATAATCTTAAAAGCAGTCTAAACAGTTGATTACTTTAAAACATACTGTGCCTTGCAAATGTAATTTGAACTCTAATCAGTTCTCAAAGTTTACAAGCTAACATAACTCGCACACTGAAATTTTGTTTTCCATATTTTTGTTATAGAACAATGAAGCTCAAAATTAGTTTTCTCAATATGACATAGAAAAACCTAAATGTTTTGAGAAAAGGCATGAACCAACTGTAGGATTCCAGATTATTTTTGGGTATATACCAAAGAGTTTGCTCCACCAGGTCAGTTTATAGTCACCAATCAACCTAACCTATGCATTGTGGTAAGTTGAAAGCCCATGTGAATGTGGGAAGAATGTGCTGAGTTCACAAACCAGGTTTGGAGCCCAGAGTTTGTGATGCAACAGTGCTAACCACTGTGCCACCTTTTCACTCATGAATGCTCTACTTGTTTACAAGCATATTCATGATGGAATAATATATCAAGTAATGGGTTTCACATAAAAGAAAGTTTATTTTGGGGTCTCAGAGTATTTTTTTATATTAGCAGTTTATTCTTCACAGTGCTGTAGTATATAATCAAGGGCAAAATCTACTACCCCCCAATAGAAGTAGAACATTTTACTAAAATCCTGTATAATGTTAACAACATTCAAAAAACCTTACAGAGCAAAGCATTCATCAACGTAAAGGCCTGAATTATGTACATTTTGGACGTTGTAAAAATCTCCTAGATTGCTGTAAATTGATTTTATTGAAAATTGGAGCAGTCAAAATGATTAGCCACTATGTGAATTCCTCAGGAAAAAATGTAGCAGATTAAAGTGTTCAGGTTTTAAATCATACCTGCCCTCATCTGACTGAGCCCCACCTAAATAGGCTCAAATGAGCAGTGCCTGTGGCACTTGAAGGCTGATTAAGACACATCACTTTTACATTCTTTGTAATAAGTAATTTCAGCATTCCAAAACCAAAACAAATAACTCTTGACCTCAGAAGGAAGGTAGTGGATGACCAACGTAAGAGGGAAGGCTGTACTGCCATGTCTAAGACATTCACAGTTTCCAGAACAGCTGTACGTTGCATCATCACAAAGTAAAAGAAGATGTATTCTGTTAAAAACAAGGAGGAAAATCATCATTGATGTCAACAAGAACATTCAAGTCTCTTTGAAGATAATTGTTGCTGAACTGTCCTCTTCTGGCATGAAGTCTTCAAAAAAGACTGTTGTGAGGACTTTTCATTGTGGTGTTCTTTGAGGTCCTCACACCAAGAAAAACTCTATTGATGTGTTCAGCAAGGGTCACATGCTCCCTAGGAATATGTTCATTCCTTTTCAGCTCATAGCTTGAACCTGTGTACTGTATTAACCATGGTAGAGAAATATAGTACAAAAGTAGAGATATATATTTAAGTTACTTTAAAATGCAGCTTTTTCTCCTAATATACATTGCAGTATAATAGTTATACATACAAAAACAGCTATAGAGAAGCCATTGAAACAATGCAATCATTGTTCAGTTCTTCTATGTGGGGGTGGTTAATGACTGAAGTTCCATTCGGTAGAGCACAGGAAGCATTGTTCTTGGCCTGAGCCAATGTCACATCTTTGCTGCAGGCTTCTGACTTGAGGTTCCGTGAGCTATTTGTGAGCAATACCATATATGATTTGGCTTTTTAAAAGCCCCAATATAGCACATCCTTTCCCTATTTGTGAACTATGTATGTGCCCTAATCACTTACACTTAGGTTCATAAATATTTGGACAGAGACAACTTTTTTTCTAATATTGGTTCTGTACATTACCACAATGAATTTTAAATGAAACCACTCAGATGCAGTTGAAGTGCAGACTTTTAGCTTTAATTCACTGGGTTGAACAAAAAGATTGCATAAAAATGTGAGGCAACTAAAGCATTTTTTTAACACAATCCCTTTATTTCAGGGGCTCAAAAGTAATTGGACAAATTAAATGATGCTAAAAAGGCACCAATTTATGTCCTGTTAGTTGTTTATTTGGGAATGGTATATGACCAAATGTAGTTAAAAAGTCTGACATTTTTGAAAGACATGTCTGAAGAGACTATCATGGAAAGCAGGTGTGGAGTTTAATGTGCAGATAATGTTGTTTTGAAGATATTTTTAGTGTAAAATACCATAAATATCAAAGTAACTGAATACATATATTTTCACTCTATGCTTGCAGAGCCACACTTGCATAATTCCTTTCCTATTATTAGCTAACTGAGTAGATTACAACATGCAAGCTTTAAATGTAGCACAGACCCCATTTTCAGCTAAAATATTTTATTTTTGAAAATTTACCTTGAGAGAGGTAGCTTTATCTGGTATATTTTTGTATATTTCCTCTTTTACATGTCCTATAGGTGCTCCTCATACCAAAACAGATCCTCAGTACAAGTTAGTCAAACGTTGGAAGATGGTTTTTCTCCCACATAGAAAAATATTAGTGTTACTGTTTGAGGTAAACCATGCAATGTATATGCATCTGTTATGTCATTTATTTTGGGATTCGTAAAAGCGGTGTTATTGTTTGTGATGCTGGAATGGCAAATACAATGGATTTTATTACTAAAAATGTTTGTGATATGCCACCTTTTGGAATGACAGACATAGCAACTGGACAAACACAGATACATGTAAACGCTGACAGTTATCTTTTTATTAAGGTGAATGAATGTAAAAGGAAAGGAATTATTCAAGTGTGGCTCTGCAAGCATAGAGTGAACATATATGTATTCACTTACTTGATATTTATGGTATTTTACACTAAAAATATCTTCTCAACAACATTATCTGCACATTAAACTCCAGACCTGCTTTTCATGATAGTCTCTTCAGACATATCTTTCAAAAATGTCATGTTTAAGAATTTTTAACTACATTTGGTCATATACCATCCACAATAAACAACTAACAACAGGACATAAATTGGTGCCTTTTTAGCATCATTTGAATTGGAATTTCCGCTTTATGAAAGTTAATGAGCCACCACAAGCCAAGTTTGTGCTGTTGTTAACTAGATTTTATTGTTAAGTACTGTTTATAAAAACATAGTCTACTAACATTCTTTTATCACTGTTATTTTAGATTGGGCCACCAAACTACAGTTTAGTTGAAATAGGCAGTCCCCTTAGGGTGTCAAAATGTATGGGCTGGCATTTTTTAAACAATACTGATTATAATTTAAGAAAAGTTGGACTCAGTGCAATTGTCCAACTCCCATTAGTCCCATTATATGCTTTTGATTTATTTTGCCATAATAGCATTGTTTGGTCTTAATGTCTTACATTGCGTACATGAGACATTTACGGGTGGTCTTCCAAATCCCAAGATGCATAGCACTCCATTTCACTATGGCTCTCTTTATGCTGAATGTCCTTCATCATGTGTTTACAGTTTCTCCTAGGGCAGCAGAATTACTAGAGCTGGCCCTTATTTTTATAATATGACTCCTCATTACACAAATATTTAATAAACATTGGTTATAACTTACTCTTTCCAGATTTGACCTTCATTGAAAACAGTCTATAGATAAAGGTGATGTAACAGACATCATGCCATATTCACATTTTTTGGCCATTGTATAATTTAAAATAAACATAAATCTTAATTTTGCTTGTGGAAAAGGTAGGTACACTCCTACATTTATCACTGTCTCATATACCTAAAATTAGAATCGGATGCACCAAATCAGGTGCAGATAATTAAAACATTGTTCAAAATGATCTTGGAAGAACCTGTCTTATTTAAACCTCGACAATTTAAAAAGATTTCGGAACACTTGGAAATCACCTATTCCATTTCCAGAAGAACATTTACATGTGGAGAAGATTTCAAACAACTGCCAACTTGTCCAGGCCATGGTGCCCCACCAAGTTCAACTTGAGAGCAGAACACAAGATGCTACAAGAGCTTGTTGAGAACCCTTGAATTTTTAGCAGAGAAGCTACAGGGAGCTCTTGTCACTGTTGATATCAAAGTGCATGAGTCTACCATTAGAAAGAGGCTGCACAAATTTTAACGTGGAAGGTGTACAGAAAAAAACCTTCAACTTGTTCTTTGGACAGATGATTAAAGATAGTTATTTGAACACAACGCAAAAAGGCATTATTTGGCCATTCAGTGTTTCTGCCATAACAGGCAGCATCAGGGTGTACTTGCATATAACATATATATTGTGGTCCATGGTCGGCTTTTCATCCCGGCCAATACCCCACCAGATGGAGCTCCCCCTGCAGCATGGAGGTGCCCCGGATACCAGCAGGGAATTATGGACAATGGTGTTTTTCCTCTACAGTCCTGCTGGATACCACAGGGGCCAACAAAGGACGCTGCAGGGAGACCCAAAGAGTCGTTTGTGCCCTATAACCCGGAAGTGCGTCTTAGTCACAGCGACAGGAGAGATGACATTCTTCTGGGGTGAAGAAAAGGACTTTTTATCTGACCCGGAAGTGATAAGGAATCATGGACTGGAGGATGGGAAACACTTCCGGGTCAGGGACTATTAAAGGACGACGAGCTGAGCTGGGTGGAAGGGTGGCAATGCGTCTGGGAGTGGATTGTTTATTGTGTGTATTTTGAGTAATTAATAAGTATTGTGGATAGGAGGGTGCTTTGTGCACTGTTGTATATAAATAAAGTCATCTTTTGGACTTTTACCTGGTGTCTGGCGTCTTGGACAAGGGTTCAAGGGAGCGATACTGCCCATATATATATATATATATATATATATATACTATATATATATATATATATATATATATATATATATATATATATATATATATATATATATATATATATATATATATATATATATATAATGTCTTATTTTTCTTCATACTTATGATTAAAAGATCATCTACAGCCAAGCAATGATGTGAAATTCTCCAGGAATCACTTTCACATTTTCAGACTGTCCTGAGAAATACAGATCCTCTCCCCATCAACATTCTTGGTACCAAAGCTAAAACCCCAGTGGACATTCACATAACCATTAGCACTGGCTCCAAAATGCCCATTCTGGTCAGCACCAGTTGCAGTCACCTTGCAAGATATAATTTAAATATGAAATATGCAGTTTTCATTTAAAATATTCAGAATATAGGAAAACTTCTTAATGAAAGTAAAGTAGGTAGTTAAATATGTTGCTAATCAGAATTTATTAAAAATGTTTGCTTCCACTAAAAAAACTGTATGCATCTAGCAAATACATTTCTGTGCATATAGCTATGATTTTAGCAGTAAACATTTGCTGGCCAATATTTTATAATGCTCAATGAAACAGAATAAGTATATACAATATTCTTAATAAAGTTAATAGTCTCCTTCCCAATTGTACTATAGTTTGTCACTTATGTGCATTAAAAATGCAAAACCATTATCCTGTGAAGTGATTCTGCCTAAAATCGTTAAGGTTCTAGCATTATGCAATGCTAATAACTATGTCAAATTTATTTATGATTTTGTGTTTTGTGATGTCTACAATTTTACATTCTGACACTCAAAAACAGCACATACATCACTCTGAAAGTGGATGATTTGTTTTCAGTTATGCCAGAAACATGTAAATATATTGAAAAGTGAAGTAAAAGCTTGAATCTTGTCGGCATACTCCTCTTTCTTTTTTTCTTTCTTGCTACATTTGCTAAAGGTAAAGTCAAAAGCAGTGAGTAGATTTTATTAACAACCCCAAACATTTTGCAGAAGGTATATAATGCTGCAACCAAATGCCTATTTTCTTTTCAGTTTCCCAGCACAAATTATTTAATGAGCATCTGGTGTCAGCCAGTGGTAATCCGGCCTTGGCCATGAGAAGGAAAAAACACACAGAGAAGGAGGTTCATGCTCATCTGATCAGTGTGGTATCAGTACGACTGCGAGAAGGATACACTATTCGTGATATCAGTCTAATAAAAGGTAATGACAGTGCTATAGAATTACATAAAGGCTACTAATGTGTTTTGTTTTGCTGTGAAAATCAAATGTATTCACAAGAATATGTCCATGTTGATTAAATATTAAGAATAAACTTTGTTGACAGCAAAGTTGTTATATTGTATGCTCATATATGATAATTATATGAAATGTCTCAGTGGATGAATGAATGAATAAGTGAATCAGTGAACATTCATATATAATGAGAGATGTATCCATTAATTCTATTAATTAAATAGGAATGTATTTATTTGCACATATTTGGGTATAATATGTACTATTTAGTGTATATTATAATTGTTATACAGTTAGGAGTTTGCTTTTCATAGGCTTTTCCAGCTTTATTTTTATTTTTTTTTTTGGCCTTTTAATGCTTTGCCTGTTTGATTTATACATATTATAATGGATGAAAAAAGAGTATATGTTTATTAGACTTGGTAGCCTACTGGAACAGTTAACTTTTCATATTGTAGCTCCCAGAATCGCACTTGTCATAGGACACATTAACCTTTACTGTTAGCAGATTCCACAGACAAATGCAAAAGAAAAGGAAGGAGAATAAGCTAAGAAAGTAGGATTGAAAGCATGATGAGTGACCATTGCAAAAGAAGTTCCATTTAAATGCATTCTAATAACTTAAGCAACATAAGGGCACCTATCATAAATCATAATATTTGAAAATTTTCAGATCTGACTTTTGCTCATGGACTTAGCCATATTACTTCAATTCAATTGAAAATGTCGGCAGCACACATGTACAGTATAACCACTTGAAAGCAAAACCTCTGACATTTTTAACTGGATAAACGCCTGACTTTTGAAACAAAGATGATCTTAGTTACAGACTGAAAACCTTGTGCACACTTTGAGTATGCTGTGCTGCAGCAATTTTGGCAGTGGGGAAATGTAAAAAAATATAAAATATAACCTTTTAACAGGAAAATTATGACCTTTAAGTATAACACTAAGTAAATTAATGTTTTTATGCATCCTCTTTAAAAACTGCCTTATTTTTGGTCGAGGGGATGATGAATGTAGACTAAGTTTTAGTGTTTTTGAAGCACATGGAAATTTGCTTACCATGTTAAACTAATTTGTTGAACCGTCATTGTACATATAAGTCAAGAAGAGTCTTGTTTCAGTTTGATGTCTTTTAGGAATATAAAAATATATAATGCTTTGCTTGGAAGAGTTTCAGTATCATTATCCAAAACATATGCATATTGAGAACAAATATTGGTCCAATATATCAGTGTCCAAAATTATTGGTTATGTTTTAATTTTTATGATAGTTGTTCATGTGTCTTTGAAGAAATCTGAAATAATCTCAGGTGCATTGAGTTTTTTTTCTAAGAATGTATATGTAAGAATCTATTTTAACAAAAGTTGCAAATAACTTGTAGCATGTAAAATTCAGATTCTTGAGGAGCATATCAAAAGTTATGTGCCCAAGATAGGAACCAACAGTGGGATGGTCACTAATCGATCACAGGGCATTTTTACACACGCTCACACCTACATTGATTGAATTTAGAGTCTCAAATTTTCTTTTGAATGTGGAGAATACTGTTTTCAGACAGTGACTATGGAGAGGATTCGAACCGGCCCCCCTGTTGCTGTCAGGAAACAGAATTAACCACTGTCCTGCAGTAGATGTAATCTTGCAGTTGTTTGTTTTCATGTTTGAAGTAAGGTAAATTTTAATTAATTTACTGATTTAGAAAGTCCTTATGTGTAATTCATCTTTGTGTTTCAAATAACATATTATTTATTAATGTAATTTCTATCTTTCTTTCTTGAAAGGTGGCACTCAATTAGAGGTTAAGCTGGTGCTTTTGTGGAAGCATAATATGAGGATTGAATATGTAGCAATAGCACATTGGCCTCTGGATCCATCAAAGCGTACTACATGGGTGGAGGTAACAATGGAAGGGAGTTATGACATCTTGCACGATATTAGTTGTACCATGAGAAAACCTATTACCAGCCCTTACAGGACTTCTGTTATTCGCCGGTTCTGGAACACTTTACAGAGGTTAGCTGTCATCATTACAAGAATAGTTTATTATTCATTTATTGTTGTATTGCCATTTGCATTCCATTGTTATATCTAAATTATTTGCTGTCAATTTAATTTTTTGTTTTTATCCAGCATAAACCAGACAGATCAGATGCTGGTGCACCTTCAGTCTTTTAATTCAATTCCTGAACATTTCACAATTCCTGAGAGCACAAAGAATGGTGTTCCTCTCTTTTATATCCCTCCAGGATCTACTACACCGGTATATACATTTTTTTATCTTAACTGTAAAATAACATTATTTATATTAAGTACAAGGAGTGCTGTGTTTAATAGACTACTTACGTTTTCAATATATTTGTTTCATTCTTTAGAAATGGAGAGATTTGCTCTTTAATGTTTACTGTTTGCTTGTCTTAATTTAAGATGATGTTCATAAGTAATTAATCACCAAGAGTTTACAAAGTACCAAGGAAAAATCTCTTTTTATCTGCAACATATTTACAGAAAATCAGTTACTGGGCACTTATCTAGTCCTTTGAAACTGAAATACTGTAGACATTTTCTGGTTTGGATTTCAAGCAATATGTTGAAGTGGGATGCCCCTTCCACAATTATTTATTTTACCAGACACAGTCTACATATTCTGTCTTCATACTTGTGTTTCTTTAATATATTTTATTATTTTTTTTTATAATATTTTATTAAAATCAGATAACATTCCATACATGCAACTCAAGTTTAACAAAACTAGGTTCGAAACAAATCGACCCCCACCCATGAAAAAGAGAGCTAGGTCAGCAGAGTAAAACTTTAATAATAGTAAAAATATGTAAGTAAATAAATGAATAAAAATAAATAGAATAAAAAAGAGGGCAGAGAATCCACTTCCTCAATTTAAATGCTTATTCTAGAATGTTATTGATCAGATCTTGCCAAGTTTTGCAAAAGTTTTGCACAGATCCTCTAAGCGAGAATTAGATTTTTTCCAATTTTAGATAATATATAACATCAGTTATCCACTGACTTAAAGGTGGTGAATTAGTATTCTTTCTTTTAAGCAAGATAAGTCTATGTGCCAATAGTGAAGTAAAAGCATTTACAGTTTGTTTGTCCTTCTCCTCTTTAAGCCCATCTGAAAGTACACCAGACACAGCTGTATGTGGCTGGAACTTAATTGCAACGTTTCCAGGTTGGATCTTGCCCTGGAAACATTTTGGACAATTTTAAACGAGACAGATGCGCTCGATATATTATTTTAAGTGGAATAATTGTATGCTTTGCGCATATGGAGCTTGAGTGAATGCTGTGCATTGCTACCTTCCACTCCTTTTCCGAGATATTGAGTGAGAGATCCTTTTCCCACTGTACTCTGGGATCTTTGAAAGGGAGGGTCTTCAAAATGTTTTTATATATTATGGAAATCCTGTTGGAGTCCTCTAGACTGATCAATATTTCTTCCGGAATAGAGGTAGGTGGGAGGTGAGGTAAATTGGGTAGGTTTTGTTTAACAAAGTTTCTAATTTGAAGGTAGTGAATGAAATAAGAAAGAAATTTGCTGGAAAGTTTAATATAGAGTGTAATTGTTTGTAGGATTCAAAGACTTTCTCTATGTACAGATCTCTATATGATTTAATCCTGAATGTTTTCCAGATATTAAAAACTGCGTACATTTGAGAGGGTGGATAAAGGTGGTTCTTGTGCAGAGGTGCTGCTGATAAAAGCTTCTCTATCTTAAAATACTTCCTACTTTGGTTCTGTATTCTGAGTGAGTGAAGCACTATTGGGTTGTTAGTATATTTGCGATGACTTGTACTTATTTGGGTACAAAGCAATCAATATAAAGAAGTAGTGCAAGATTTTATTTGTATTGTGGACCAAGCCTGTGTCTCTTCATGTATTTGTGTCAATCTCCAGGTTTTTATAACTTGTATATTCACTGCCCAGTAATAAAATTGAAAGTTAGGTAAAGCCATGCCACTTTCTTCTTTAGGTCTTTGTAGGGTCACCCTTTAGTTACTTAGATGTTTTGAATTCCAAATAAATTAGGTTATGGTTGAATCTGATTTCTTATAAAATGATTTATTGATGTATATTGTATTGTTTTGAAATAGAAAGAGAAGCTTAGGAAGGATATTCATCTTAATAATGTTAATTCTTCTTGCTTAATTTTTTCCATGCAGATAGCAAACTTTTGTTAATGAGGAACTTTATGTTTATTTGTGTATTTCACTGAAAAGAGCACACTTTTATTCAAATTAATTCTGAGACCAGAAATATTTTTAATTTCTGTAAGTGCTGTTAGGACTGCAGGCACAGTATTTTTTGGATCAGATATATACAGTACCATGTTATCTGCAAATAGAGATTTTTTTTGTTCAAGTCCTTCTGTGATAATCCCCTTTATCTCATGAGCAATTTGACAGTGAGCTGCCAGTGGGTCAATGGTGATTGCAGACAGTAGTGGTGACAAGGGACATCCTCGTCTAATACCATGTTCTTGTTTGAAGTAGTCTGAATTAATGTTGTTAATACAAACTGAAGTTTCTGGACTGGTATACAGTACAGTAGTTTGATCCATACACAAATGTTTGGGCCAAGCCCAAATTTCTCCAATATGGTGAAAAGGTAATTCTATTCAACCATATCAAATGCTTTTTCTGCATCCAACGATAATAATATGTCCGGGGTGTTTGACTTTTTGGGTGAATATATCACATTAAACAAGCGTCAAAGATTGGAAGCTAAGTGGCTGCCTTTAATAAATCCAATTTGGCACTTTCTCAATCCTTCGAACTAGGACTCTAGAGAGTATCTTTACATCATTATTCAAAAGTGAGATTGGTCTGTGTAAGTCCTTATTTTGCTTAGGACAGGCAGTAATTAAACCTTGACGAAAAGTTTGAGGTAGAATTTTATTGTCTCTAGCTTCTGTAAATGTTACTGATAAAAGGGGAGCTAGGTTAATTGAGAATTTTTAATAAAGTTCAACAGGGTAGCCATCAGGGCCTGCTGCTTTCCCATTCTGGAGTGAGTTTATAGCATCTAGTAATTCTGATAGTGCCAGAGGTTTATCCAATTCCTCTTCACTGAGAGTATGTAGTTGTGGTATCTATAATGCATCTAGAAATGCATTACGTTGTGTCTTGTCTTCTTTAAACTCTGTAGAATATAAGGACTTATAGTTGTCTCTAAATGTATGCACTCTTTTTTTATGATCAATGATTTTTTCTCCGTTTGTGTTGGTAATTGCTGGGATTGTATTGCGAGCTTCCTGCTTGTGGATTTGTTGAGCTAAAATCTTATTAACTTTCTCTCTGTGTTCATATTAATGGTGTCTTGATTTAAAAATGGGTTGTTCTGTTTCCTTAGTTGTCAAGAGGTTGAGTTCTGAATGCAGAACCTGTCTTTTCCTATGAAGTGCTTCATTTGGACACTTGGAATGTTCTTGATCTGTTCTGGAATTTTCACTAATTAGCTATGATACCTTCTTGGTTTCCAGTTTATTTTTGTAGATAAGATATTTTGACAGATAGGGGGTGCTCTCGCTCCCTTGAACCCCTGTCCACGACTCCAGACACCAGATAAAAGTCCAAATGTTGACTTTATTAAATTGCCACAGTGCACAAAGCACCCTCTCCTCCACAATACTCATATAATAATCAAATAACCACAATGATACAATCCTCCACTCCCAGATGCGTTGCCAGGCTTCCACCCAGCTCAGCTCGCCGTCTGGGAGCTCCCACAATCCTTTTATATTCCCTGACCCGGAAGTGTTCCAATCCCCAGTCCATGTGACTCTCAATCCCTTCCGGGTCAGGTACAAGTCCTTTTCTTCACCCCGGAAGCCTGTCATTCCCCTTGTCCACGTGTGCTTCCGGGGTGTAGGGAAAATACTCGTTATTCCTGCCTGCAGTGTCTCCTATTGGCCCCCATGGCATCCAGCAGGGCTGTGTATAAAAACTACATTGTCCATGATGCCCTGCTGGTCTTCTCGGGACCTCCATACTGCAAGGAGGGCTTCACCTGGCGGCTTGGGGGTATTGGCCGGGATAAACGGCCGGCCATCCACTACAATATGAAATAATTTGTCCTCTTAAGAAAGCTTTCAGAGTTTCCCAGAGTATTCCTGCAGAAACCTCAAGGATGTATTTGTCTTTAAAAAAACATGTTTAGATATAAATTCCGTACAGTTTTCGTCTGCTAATAAAAGTGGGTTAAGACCCCATCTGTGAGATAAATATGTGGGGCATAACGATTTTAGCTCTAGGAGCGAAATTATTATCTATAAAAAAAAAATCAGTTTTTGAATAGCAGTGATGTATTAATGAGTAGAAGGAATATATGCTCTTGAGTTTGAGTTTAGAAATCTCCAGAGGTCTGACAAGTTGTGATCTATTACAAACTGTGTAATTGTTTTTGCAGTGTCAGACGTCATCGTTCCTGTGGTCTAGGTCTGGATTTAAAAACGGAAAGTTCCCAGCCATTACAATTTTATGAGTGTTCACATTGTATATATATTTTACATCAAATATTCAGATATAACTGAAAATCTTTATGGGTTGCTTGATACCAGTATAATGTACAGTAATGTGAAAAAATAAGCTAGTTAGTGTAGTGTGATGAACACTAGGCATGTTCTTTTTGATCACCACATTCCTTTTCATAACAAAAAGTTGATCAATGATCACACTCCCAGTTGACTATTCTTAATTTTTCTTAGAGCCTTTTTTTTTTTTGTAAAGAAACACTATTGAAACTGGTGTTCAATTCACATCTACCATGGACATCTAAGTTACAGTCTTTGAGGTAAAACAGTCAGTATGAACTCAGGTCATAGGGCAGGATCGGAGCAGTCTTGTATCTAGTACTAAAGTTTTTTTTCCACTTTCTAAATATCCTAGATTCTTCGCTGTGTCAATAATGCTGTAAAAAGCAGTGACTGAGTAATATAAAGAGAAAGCCATACTTATTTCAAAAATAACAAACATGGAAATGAACAAAACAAGTTAAGGTATTGTGCTGATAGTGCATGTGTCAAAATGGGTTTGCATTATGTGAAATGTTGCATAATAACTAAACCAATGAAGAGACTTGTGCATTCTCATAATAGTTGGCCATAAAATATTATTGTTCATAGCTATTTATTTTTAATTTTTAATTTCAGGTGCAGCATTCCACCTTATTAAATACTTAGGTTGCAAACTCATCAGTATTTATTTATTTTGCCTTGGATTTTATGGTAACGTTTATAACATACTTGTGTAGCATGTTAGGGGAAATAAAGTTTTTTGTTTTTAGGTACTGTCTCTCCAGCACAGTGGAACCAAGGATTCTAGTCACTCCCAGTTTTCTTCTTATTGGAAACCAATTCTTTCTATGGATGCAAATTTCTGGCAAAGATGGCTCCATATACATCGAATAGTTATCATATTGGAACATGACATGTAAGTATTATATTTAATTTTACTTGGGTAGTTATTAACATTTACTTGTACAGTGTACAGTATTTTATTAATTTCACTGTGGTTTTCACAGGACAGCAATAATAGTTGGATTTTCCCCTAGTAATTGTTAAATATAAGTACAAAGCTCCTGATGTATCATGCTTTGGATATAACAGTGTATTTTTGGGCACAGTATGTAATTTGTTTATACCAATAAAAATGATATATGTAGTGAAAAGATGTGTAGTGTGACTATTTCTCTAATGTGAAGTGATGAAACCTGTTAAAGGAAAATGACTATTACTAACTTTTCCAGAAAACATCTTGTTAACGTGAAATTCAGTGATACTACAGTACAGTGAACCATTAAATTTAAAGTATTTAAAAGCAAAAAGCAATTAATTATTGAAAGATAATGAAGGAATGTTTCCTTAAGAAGTGAGAGTCTTTCTTGTTTTGGTTGAAGACAATGAACTGTATTTTAATTGGATGAAGAGTAATTCCAGTATACAAAGCAAAGGGTGATTCACTGGAGTGTAGATTATTTGTAGAAGATAATATGGTCATTGAAATAGTAGTAGAAAAAAGAATCTGGGATCAAGTGAAGATTAGTGAAGTACAGTTTGGGAACAACAGATGCAGTTTTTGGAAAGAAGTTACATTATGCATTTGTAGATCTGCAGAATGTATTTGAGAGGGGTACCACATAGGGTGGTATGGTGGGTCTTGACAAAATATGGTGCTGACAAATAATTGTTTCTGTCAATACATGAGGAAGCACAAATGGTTATCATTATAAAAGATATGAATAGCAAAAATGAGGCTGCGCCAGTGATTTATTCCGAGTCCATTTCTTTTCATAATTGTGATAGAAGTGGTGACCAGAGAAGTGCATGATTGAATACAATGAGAGCACTTGTATACTGATGAACTTGTTTTGATGTCAATTGTTGAAGCAGAATTTAAGAAGATTCTGAACTGGAAAGTTGGTTTGGAATCATGAAACGAAATTCAGGAACAACCAGAGTTATGGTAGTAAATAAAGGGTCAGGAGACATGGAAGAGTTGGAGGCTTGGTCATGCAGCATGTGTGTTAAAAGTGCCAAGCTAATGCACAGTTTGTCTGATATGAGTGCATAAAAGACATAGATCTGTGAAGAATGACCTGCTTGTGGTGAGTGTGACCTGTATGTGTATAAAATGTGTTGGAAGGTTGCAAAATGATGTTGTACTAAGTATACAACAAAGTAAACAGTGACTTTCCCCCTGATGAAACGAACTTTACAAAGCACCAACAAATGAATGATGAGTGTCGGGGTCAGGGGTTCTCTTTAATTATTGATTGATCACCGTGAAGCACCAACACATGAACAGCAAGCAGTTCCCCCATGAAGTACTTGAAGCACAGCTGTGCAGCACCTCCTTACTGCTGCATGAGTTGGGGAGTGACAAGATAACAGCTAAACAGCAGTTGGAAAGTGCAGCATGGCACCCTGTAAAAAAGGCCACCAAGATTCAAATAATAAATTTTGTTACTCTGTACCAGCAGTTAAAATAATCGTGACCCATGCCAGATTTACAGAGCCTCAATTGCTATGATATTGCTTTGCATATTGTCAAATCACTGGTCCCAAATGGGGACGTAAGTTCGTACATGACTGTATATGCTATATGTAGGTCATTATTTTTTACATACATATAGCCATGTAGTATAAACAATCTTCTTTTTTGTCTGTGGTTTTTCCGGTATATAGGATTGCTACAGTGGAGGTGTGTCTGTCTTTTCCATCATATTCTTGTGTCTCTCTTTTCCATCATATTCTATGTCCAGCCATCTTGACCTTTGTCTCTTTGAGTCAATAATCCGAGTTACCAAAAGAACTCCAATTTTTGTAACTCATCTGCTCCCAGTTTTACTTTTCCATTTTTAACCACTTCACTATAGTTGTGGAAAATGATATATATATATATATATATATATATATATATATATATATATATATGTTTTTATTATCTGCTTACCTTAATTTTATGCCACTTTAGAAAATCAATCCACTTCTCTAGTTCAATTTACCATGCCTCCCTTGTACCTTTGTATAAGTAAAGGTCATCTGCAAAATGCATTAACAACAGAGGCCCACATCATAAGTTTTTCTTTCTTTTTATATGCTGTAAAAAGCCCGGGGTCCTAGAAACTATTGAAATCATTAGAAAAAAAATGAAAATGTAGTGATGTCAGGTTAATTGAAAGGAACTATTCTGGGCATCTGCCCCCTAGGAGTTTTTGTTTTGCCGATGTGCTCGCATCGCTTGTGCATTAGCAGCTATGCGACTTTGTTGTTCTTCAGAGGTTTCGTTTTGTCAACGTGCCTGGCTCGTTTGTGTATTAGTGGTGGGAAGAAAAGTGCAAGGTATACTGTTTTGCCAATGTGCTCTGCTCATTTGTGAATTAGCGGCTAAGCAAGTTTCTGTTTCCTTGGAGGTGGAGCCCTTACCCCGACTCCACCTCTCAATTCTGGGCCAGAGAGACACGCACACACACACACACATTTCCATGCATAGACGTTTATATATATATATATATCTTCTATATATCTTTCTATACTTTTATTTATCTAAAGGGCTTCTGTAAAATGACAAAAGATTGATCAGTCTGTCTGTCTATGCATAACTTTAGGCATCCCATTGAAACCTCTTTGAATTTGGACACAGGCTATGCCTTTTAATTGCTTACAGGATTCCTGCTAAGTCCTGTTAAGGCTATATCAAGCTAGAGTTGATTTCTTCATTTTTACTTCTTTCTCACAACAATGTATTTCTACTTCCTATATGGTATTTGCACAGAATAATTAACACATCTTTAAATTAATTAAAATTATAGCAACAGAGCATTGCTTCTTTTTTTTCCTGCTTTGCCAAAAATAGATAAATTTCATTGTACTGTCAAATAATTCACTTCTATTTTCACAGCCCAGTTCCTAAACACTTGCACACACCAGGAAACAATGGCCACTATAGCACAATCCAGTGTCGGATTTCACATTCTGCACTTACGTCCTTGCTTAGGGACTGGAGCAGTTTTGTCCTTGTGGAAGGCTATTCCTACATTAAACTGATTTACAGGTAAGCATTTTAACTTGTTTGCTTTTCTGATTACTGAACCTTTTGTTAATAAACACTAATTAATTTGCCTTCTTTTCTTGTATTGTTCACACAGTGCCTCAGATCATCCACCCACATCTTTTTACCTTGTTCGTTTGATATCAAAAGCACCATGCATGGTGCTAAGGCTTGGCTTTCCTATTGGGACTCCTGCTCTTCTCAGAAATAAGGTATAATTATAATTTTATCCAGAGATATTTTAATAATACAATGTAGACTTAATATTATTTTATAATAAAATATCATATTTTTTTTTACCAAAAGCAGTAATGATGAATGAAGTAGCTGTAAAAAAATGTAAATTTAAAAAACATTTTAAATGAATCCGAAGTTAAAGGATCAGCATGCTTAATACAGGGGTCTCTAGCCATTCCAAAGAAATTGGGAAAGCAGGGATGTAATTTCTGACCAATATATGGTAGGAGGGGACAAATGGATCACTGAGCTAATAAAGATTATTTAGAGAACGATACACATTTTAGTAACAACCAGATAAAAGAAGAAACATAGTCATTCACCCTACTAACATTTCTCCCTCTTTACAATTTTAGTGGTGCCCTGTTTGGGCTTTTCATTCATGTTTAGAACTAAAGGATTTTCTGCCTAGAAAGCTCCTAAAATGGTACACTTTAGCTTGTGGATACTATTTATGAATGATAAATTTGCTGTTAACACTAGAATTATCAGAGCCTACGAAAAAACTCGTAATTCCGTCCCACCTTAAACTGCTTCTTAAATCCCTTCACACCTCTCCGCCAGCGTCCTTTGTCTTCTAAATGTGCTGATAAAGAGAAGCTTGGAGCAGCCGGCTATTCCATCCCTCCACCAATTTAGAACGTGCACGAACTTCAGCTTGATTGAGTATCTGGGAGTGAAGTGGAGTTTTAGAGTGGAAATAATAGATCGTTATTTGGAACACACGCATTTCATGTCTGTTCCGTTTCTACAGTAATCTGTGTCAACACATTGTTAAAACAGAAACGTTTTTTATATTCTAGTAGTAGATGACAAAATGTAGACATAAACTATATAATGTATGAAGCCTGAAGTCCAAATAGCAAAGAAACATTTTCACAAGAATAACACAATTGCGCTTTTATTCAAAAATATAACTGCAGAAACAAAAGCGCCTTAACATGCGACATTGACAGCAGTTTATTGTAACTGCCTCCGTGGTTCAATAGAATCAGTTCCCGCTTGGGAATCAAGAGGTCACGAGTTCGATCCTGTGCCCTCCGATTTTAGAAGTAAACTGCTCTTAGTCTTACTGTTTTAGAATAAAAGCATACATTTGATTTCAGTCTGTAACAGCCGGTGCAATTTATGATCCTTGTAAAGGTTAGCTTTTTTTTTTTTATTCACTTTCCATTCTCTCAGTTGCGTTCAGAATCAATCCATACAACCCCATCTGACACGGCTGTTTTCACTAAAGACGCACTATAGCTCTGCAGTGTACCACGATGCATACTAACGCCCAACCCCAAAGTGCAAAAAGTGCACTTTTGTTATACTTTTACACCAATATATGTTCCTGTGTTTGAACGACACGGGCAGATGGGGAGTGTCTGATGATTTGCATATAGCGCCGAAGTTACTGCTCTTTATCATTCTTTCCTCTGCATGTCCTGGAGTACAAAAGAAACAGCATACAGCAACATGCGGGGACTGGCAGGAACACTCAATAAAACTGAATAAAAAGAAAATCAAGTGACAGTGAGATACGAAGAAGGCAGCTTCGCCAGCGTTTGTGTGTCAGAACCCGGGGCGGGGGTGGGGGTTGGGCGTTAGTATGCATCGTGGTACACTGCAGAGCTATAGTGCGTCTTTAGTGAAAACAGCCGTGTCAGATGGGGTTGTATGGATTGATTCTGAACGCAACTGAGAGAATGGAAAGTGAATAAAAAAAGCTAACCTTTACAAGGATCATAAATTGCACCGGCTGTTACAGACTGAAATCAAATGTATGCTTTTATTCTAAAACAGTAAGACTAAGAGCAGTTTACTTCTAAAATCGGAGGGGCACAGGATCGAACTCGTGACCTCTTGATTCCCAAGCGGGAACTGATTCTATTGAACCACGGAGGCAGTTACAATAAACTGCTGTCAATGTCGCATGTTAAGGCGGCTTTTTGTTTCTGCAGTTTTATTTTTGAATAAAAGCGCAATTGTGTTATTCTTGTGAAAATGTTTCTTTGCTATTTGGACTTCAGGTTTCATACATTATATAGTTTATGCCTACATTTTGTCATCTACTACTAGAATATAAAAAACGTTTCAGTTTTAACAATGTTTTGACACAGATTACAGTAGAAACGGAACAGACATGAAATGCGTGTGTTCCAAACAACGATCTATTATTTCCACTCTAAAACTCCACTTCACTCCCAGATACTCAATCAAGGCATGAGCTGGGAGAAGTTCGTGCACGTTCTAAATTGGTGGGGGGATGGAATAGCCGGCTGCTCTAAGCTTCTCTTTATCAGCACTTTTAGAAGACAAAGGGCGCTGGCGGAGAGGTGTGAAGGGATTTAAGAAGCAGTTTAAGGTGGGATGGAATTCCGAGTTTTTTCGTAGGCTCTGGTAATTCTAGTGTTAAGTTTCAATAGGAGAATGAGCATGTTATTAATCTGAATATGAATAAGATAAACACTTGATACCTTGTGCTGTTTAAATTTTAAATTCCCACTTCTTCCATTCATTTTTAGATTGTGGATGAACTACGGGAAAGAATTCTGCAACTACGATTTCCTCAACGTGTGCAGAGCAAAGAAGCAACACCAAAAGTAAAAAGAAAAATTCTTGGCAATGCCTCACCATCTAAATCCCCTCCTCTGTCCCAGTCCCAGCCAGCTTTGTCAGACAGACCATGTGTTGTGGTACTCCATAAACCACTAGAAAAGCTCCTCATCAGGCAAGTTTTTTTTTTTTTTCGGGATTTACTTTAGGAGGATATGGCATTATGGTAGTTAGTGGTTCTGCTTCACAGGTCATACTTCATAGGTTTGAATTATGTGTTGGTTATTGTACATGTAGCATTTGCATGTTCTCCCCCTCTCTGTTTCTATCAATGTTTTGGCAGAAGTAATTAGTCACCTCAAACCCACAACTTGTCCACTAGATATTGTTTCCCCTTGTCTCCCTTTTTGGGTCCAGTTTTTTGGATATTATAAATAGTTATCTAGAGACTGGTTCAGTCCCATACTATTTTAAGCATGCTGTGGTGTAGCCTTTAAAAAAAAAAAAGTAATCTGTATTTTATAGGCTTTTCAATCATCTCCAAGTTGCCTTTTCTTTCTAAAATTGTGGAGAAAGTTTTCTTTCCACAATTGTAAGCCTTTCGAATGAAAATGATATTTTTGAAATATTTCTGTCTGGTTTTCAGGCATACCATAGAACAGTGTAAGTACTTTTAAGGGTTCTAACTGATCTATTATTAACACTAGAATCCCTGAAGCCTACAAAAAAAGTCAAAATGCCGGGGCACCTTAAATTCCTTTATACCTCTTCATCAGTGTCTTTGTTTTGCAAATGTGTCAGTCAGCACAAACAGTAAGCAGCCTCCTATCCCATCCCCCACGGACGCAGCTGAAGTCGGACGCAAAGTTCTTCCAGTTCTTTATCTGTGAGTTAGGTGTCTGGAATTGTATAGTGTAAATAATATATCATTATTGGAATACATACATTTCATGTGTGTTCCGTGTCTAAAATGATCTGGGTAAATGTAGGATGACCGGAAATGTGAGGCAAGAAATGGTGAACACATAAATAAAATGGAATCATTTTTCATCTTATAGAAGTAATTGACAAAATGCTAGTGTGAAGTGTATAATGTGTGAAAACTGAAGTCCAAATATCAAACACTTTGCCAAAAGGTATAACAAAACAAATATGCTTGTATTGAAGAATATGACCAAAGAAAAAGAAATCATTCAATTTACATGTTACTGTCAATGATTAAAAACCTCAGCTCAAAGATCAATTGAAACAATGTTGAAATGTGTGCATGGCTGATGCAGAGGTAAGAAATGCTGCCTTGTAATCAAGAGTTTGGTGGGGCTGAGCCTGGGTTCTCCCTGTTTTTTGTAGTGAGCTGCTTTTATTATTACTGTTACATAATAAAAACATACATTTGATTTGAGTCTAGCAACTGGTGACTTTTTTTATGACTTCAGCTGCATTGGGATTACAGGCTGCCTGCTGGCAATACTGATTGACACATTTGCAAAACAAAGACGCTGATGAGGTGCGATGGAATTTAAGGTGGCCCGGCATCATGACTTTTGTTGTACGCTTTAGGGATTCTAGTGTTAATAAGTGTCTCTGGGGATACGGATATCTTGTTTTTTTTAGATCTGATTGCAGCATTTGATACAGTTGATCATGACATCCTTCTTGCCCATCCTGAGCAGTATGTGCGTATCCAAGGAGCTGCTTTGGAATGGTTCAGGCAGAAGCTTTTTAAGTCAGTCCGGGCAGTTACTCCTCTTCCTTGGCCTCTATCACCTGTGGTGTCCTTCAAGTATCTATTCTTGAGCCTGTTCTTTTTTTCACTGTACATAATGCCCTTAGGATCCATTTTTAAAAAAACATATTTCTTTTTGTTGTTACACAGATGATAAATATTCCAGTAAAACATAGCAAACCAAATTCTCTTGAACCATGACTAGAATGTCTGAAAGGCATTAAAATATGGATGTCACTAAATATTCTTAGTTTAAATGAAAATGAAAAAAAAAAAACATATTGTGTGTTTGGACCTTATGGTCATACTTGTGCTCCTACACGTAATCTGGGCCCTTTGACAACTCACTGTAAACCCTTTGCAGACAGGCTTGGTGTGATTTTTGATAATGTCCTCAAATCTGGAAAACAAATTAACTCCATTGTAAAACCTGTTTCTGTCAGCTCGGGTTACTAGAAATGATTTTCAAAAAGTAGTTCATGCTTATGTCTTTTCTTGGCTTAACTTTTGCAACTTATTTTACACTGTATTTGATCGGTTATCCATTGCTATCTCAACTTCAACCAGAATGCTGTGGCCAGGCTTCTAATGGGCACACAAAAACATAATCACGTTTACTGGCTTCATGATTTCATGTTCACTACAGGATTATGTTTGATATTTTGTCAGTTTTTAAGTTTTTGAATGGTTTAGCCTCCTTGATCACTTAGGACATCTGACCAGAAGTTACTGGTCATGCCGAGGTTTAGATTCAAGCGAAAAGGGGACTGAGCCTTTGCAGTAGCTTCTCCTAAACTTTGGGATAGTCTGCTTTCTTATATTAGGTCAGCATCAACTTTGATCAGTTTTTTAATATTTTTGCCCCAGCTTTTTAAACTTGCATGAGAGTACTGATTTGTAATTTATTTATATATTTTAGTGTGTACTGTTTTTTTAATCTATTTATATATTTTGGTATATTTATTTACTGTACCTATATATTTATTGCTGTATTTATGGAAACTTACATAAAAAATAGGTTGTGGATTCCTGGACTTTTCTGTAATTTCACTTCATTTTGGTTGACTCTGATAACACTCTAATTTGCATAGAAGTGCAATTATTGGGCTATTTGAAGTGCATACACAAAAGTAATTCTTTGTCAATATAATGTAAGATCTAATGAGTACCAATCACTATGCTTCCATTACGCAACTGGATCATTTGCCATCTTCTTATTTCAGGTATGAAAAGCTTCCTTCAGATTATAGGCTTTCATTTATTTTGAATATGGAGAGTTTGGCGCATACATCTGCAGTGCCGGCACCTCTTACCTTTGCAGCTGGACGCACAGCATCCTCCACCCTGGCATCTCTTTCACGTTATTTCTTCCACCAACGTTGGATATGGACAGTGCACTCCGGTGTTGGTCCTCCTCTTCCATTACCTGCTGTGGCACAGATCCTTTCTGTACTTTCAGAGTAAGATTAATATATTCTAAAATTACTTTTAGTTCATACTTATGTAGGCTCATATGTTTATAGTGTCTGTATTGTCACATGTCAAGAGCACATATATTAATGTGGAGGTAAAGATTTTATAGGCTGCAGTCATTGATTGACACGGATATAGAATTACAGAAGCCAATATACTTTTAATTTGAATGAGTTATACAATGCTAAAATGCAAATATAATTGACCTGTAATTGGGAAATTCTATTTGTGACTGCTTGAAAATTGCACATTAATAACATTTTTTTCTTTAATCAATGTTTTTATATGAATAATTTGCTGTTCCCCATATATTACATCAAGTACAATGTACTGTTCCTATATGCTGGAGTGTGGCTATGTCTAGTTTTTAAATTATTACTTTTTTTTTTTTAATTCCAAAATGTTTTAAATATTTTTATAGAATTCGTGTTTCTGAAGGTTTCCATTTTGCTGCAAGTGGAGATGGAATTGTGAATATGGTGACAGAATTACCTATGAAGGTAAGTACAGAAATGTTAACATGCTCAAAAACAGACTTTTTCCTTGTAGATATTATGTTTGTGTTTCTCTTTGAATTGATTTTAGAGTAAAAGTTATATAGAAAAATAGAAATGCTGACTACAACAACAACATTTATTTATATAGCACATTTTCATACTAATAATGTAGTTCAAACTGTTTTACATGATAAAGAAAGAGAAAAAAGACAAAGTAAGAATTAAAATAAGACAAAACTCATTAACATAGAATAAAAGTAAGGTCCGATGGCCAGGAAGGAGAGAAAAAACAAAAAAAAACTCCAGACAACTGGAGAAAAAATAAAATCTGCAGGGGTTCCAGACCATGAGACCACCTAGCCCCTTCTGGGCCTTCTATCTAACATAAACGATCTGTCCTCATTGTTTTTAGGGCTCTCATGGAAGGACTTAATGATGATGGTCATGTGGACTTCTGGCCTTTAATCCATCAATGTAGGAACATCATTGTGCTTTGATTAGGTGGTGGTGGCGCAGATCGCCACCACAGAAAACTGGGAAGAGAACAGAAGAGAGAGTAGGGGTTAGTATGGATTTTGGAACCACCATGAATATGTATCATAATTAATTGAATATACAGAGCATCAGGATTAAACTAAAATTAAGTTATGAGAAAGCCATGTTAAAGTAATGTGTTTTTAGCAGTTTTTTTAAAGTGCTCCACTGTATTAGCCTGGTGAATTCCTATTGGCAGACTATTCCAGATTTTAGGTGCATAACAGCAGAATGCTGCTTCACCACTTCTTTTAAGTTTACTGTAGCTCTTGGAATTCCAAGCAGACACTCATTTGAAGATCTAAGGTTGCGATTTGGAATATAAGGTGTCATACATTCCGATATGTAAGATGGAGCGAGATGATTTAAGGCTTTGTAAACCATAAGCAGTATTTTAATGTCAGTTCTGAATGACACAGGTAACAGGTGTAGTGGCATCAAAACTGGGGTGATGTGCTCGGATTTTCTTTTCCTAGTTAGGATTCTAGCAGCTGCATTCTGCACTAGTTGCAAGCAGTTTATGTCTTTTTTGGGTAGTCCTGAGAATAGGACGTTATAGTAGACTAGTCGACTGAAAACAAAAGCGTGAACTAATTTCTCAGCATCTTTCAATGATATAAGAGGTCTAACTTTTGCTATATTTGTTAAGCGAAAAAATGCTGTCGTAGTGACCTAATTAGTATGTGATTTAAAATTCAGGTCGCAGTCAACAGTTACCTCTAAATTCTTTACCTCCGTCTTGACTTTTAATCCTAATGCATCAAATTTATTTCTAATAACCTCATTATATCCATTATTGACAATCACTAAAATTTCTGTTTTCTCTTTATTTAGCTAGAGAAAATTACTATTCATCCATTTAGAAAAACAAGTAAGACATTGTATTAGTGAAACAACAGAGTCGGAGTCATCAGGTGCTATTGATAAAAACAGGTGCGTGTCATCAGCATAGCTGTGGTAGCTCATGTTATGCCCCAAGATAATCTGACCTAACAGAAGCATGTAGATCGAAAAGAGCACCGGACCCAGGATAGAACCTTGTGGAACACCATATAGAATATCATGTGTCTTTGAGTTATAATTACCACAACTAACAAAGAATTTTCTACCTGCCAGATAGGATTCAAACCAATTTAAGACACTGCCAGAGAGGCCTACCCATTGTCTAAGGTGATTTCTAAGAATATTGTGATCAATTACAAGGGATTTATTTATTTCCCTTTATTATATAACATGTGGACATGTCAAGTTTTCGTCTCCATTTAAATCATATCTTTAGATAAAGGTAATACAACTGGGGAAAAAAATGAAAATTTGACTTTGTGATAATTTTTTCAGCCAAAAATGAACAGATATATAATTTCTGTCTGTGGAAAATGTGTGTACAACCTTGGCTCTGATAGCTGGTATTGCACCTATTTGCAGAAACAACGTCAAGTAGGCATTTCCTATAACTCTCTCTACCAGTCTCTTGACATCAAATAGGAGACAGTGTTTCCCCACTCTTTCATGCAGAATTGTTTCAGGTGCATTTTTGTCTGTTTCACATCCCCCTGCAGCATTTCAATGGGATTCAGAGCCTTGCTTTGTCTTGGCCATTCCAAAAATCTCCATTGCTTTCGTTTCAGCCATTCCTTGGTGATTTACTGATATGTTTAGTCAGTCAGTTATATTTGTTTATAAAAGCACATTTAACACTAGAATCCCTGAAACCAACAAAAAAAGTCGTAATGCAGGGCCACCTTAAATTCCTTTGCACCTCTTAAGCAGCGTCTATGTTTTGTAAGTGTGTCAAGCAGCCTGCTATCCCAGCCCCCACCGATGTAGCTGAAGTGAGATGCAAAATTCTCGGAGCTCAAGTCTGTTTATCTGGGTATGAAGTGTCTTGAGTTGTATATGGTAAATAATATAACATTATTTAGAATGCATACATTTCATGTGTGTTCCATTTGTACAATCATCTGGATAAATGTAGGATGACAGGAATTGCGAGGCAAGAAATGTTGAACACATAACTAAAACAGAATTTTTTTTATGTTATAGTAATCTACAGTATATAAAAGCCAAATACCACTGACTCACTCATCACGAAATCTCCCGAGCCATGAGGACTTGGGACTTGAAATTGAGAATGTAGGTTACCATTAGCCCATAGATGCTCAGTAAGAAACGGTTTTAAAAACTTTGTGGTCCAAGCACGAAATTTCTTAGTTTTTTAGACCCATTCACTCCATTTCTTTCCAAAATAAATTTCTTTAAAGTAAATTAAAAATACTTTCATTTTTATGAAGAGTACAAGTTTTGTTTTGATATTTTCGAGTTTCCATAAAGCATTTAAAACTTGCCATTTACAGTAATCCCTCCTCGATCGCGGGGGTTGCGTTCCAGAACCCCCAGCGATAGATGAAAATCTGCGAAGTAGAAACCATATGTTTGTATGGTTATTTTTATATATTTAAGTCCTTATAAACTCTCCCACACTGTTAACATTATTAGAGCCCTTTAGACATGAAATAACACCCTTTAGTCAAAAGTTTAAACTGTGCTCCATGACAAGACAGAGATGACAGTTCTTTCTCACAATTAAAAGAATGCAAACATATCTTCCTCTTCAAAGAATGCATGTCAGGAGCACAGAATGTCGGAGAGAGAGAGAGAGAGCAAGAGAAAAGCAAACAATCAAAAAATCAATACGTGCTTTTGGGCTTTTAAGTATGCCGATGCACCGCAATAAAGCAGCATTTTTTAGAGGAGCGTCCGTATCCTCGAGGCAAACAGCCTCTGTGTAAACAGCCCCTCTGCTCACACCCCCTCCGTCAGGCACAGAGAATGTCAGAGAGAGTGAGAGAGACGGAGAAAAGCAAACAATCAAGTACCGCGTGGGAAGCATATCTTATATCATTGAAGAGTTTTATTTAATATGTAATGCATGCTCTGATTGGGTAGCTTCTAAGCCATTGGCCAATAGTGTCCCTTGTATGAAATCAACTGGGCAAACAAACTGAGGAAGCATGTACCATAAATTAAAAGACCCATTGTCCGCAGAAATCCGCGAACCAGCAAAAAATCCATGATATACAGTATATTTAGATATGCTTACATTTAAAATCTGCAATGGAGTGAAGCCGCGAAAGTCGAAGCGCGATACAGCGAAGGATCACTGTATTTATCTTTTTAAAATAATTTAGTTAGGTTATTGCAAGGTACAAACCGGATTCCAAAAAAGTTGGGACACTAAACAAATTGTGAATAAAAACTGAATGCAATTATGTGGAGATGGCAAATGTCAATATTTTATTTGTAATAGAACGTAGATGACAGATCAAACGTTTAATCTGAGTAAATGTATCATTTTAAAGGAAAAATATGTTGATTCAAAATTTCACGGTGTCAACAAATCCCAAAAAAGTTGGGACAAGTAGGAATAAGAGGCTGGAAAAAGTAAATTTGAGCATAACGAAGAGCTGGAAGACCAATAAACACTAATTAGGTCAATTGGCAACATGATTGGGTATAAAAAGAGCTTCTCAGAGTGGCAGTGTCTCTCAGAAGCCAAGATGGGTAGAGGATCACCAATTCCCACAATGTTGCGCAGAAAGATAGTGGAGCAATATCAGAAAGGTGTTACCCAGCGAAAAATTGCAAAGACTTTGCATCTATCATCATCAACTGTGCATAACATCATCTGAAGATTCAGAGAATCTGGAACAATCTCTGTGTGCAAGGGTCAATGCCGTAAAACCATACTGGATGCCCGTGATCTCCGGGCCCTTAAACGACACTGCATCACAAACAGGAATGCTACTGTAAAGGAAATCACAGAATGGGCTCAGGATTACTTCCAGAAACCATTGTCAGTGAACACAATCCACCGTGCCATTCGCTGTTGCCAGCTGAAACTCTACAGTGCAAAGAAGAAGCCATTTCTAAGCAAGATCCACAAGCTCAGGCGTTGTCACTGGGCCAGGGATCATTTAAAATGGAGTGTAGCAAAATGGAAGACTGTTTTCTGGTCAGACGAGTCACGATTCGAAGTTCTTTTTGGAAATCTGTCCCGCCATGTCATCCGGACCAAAGAGGACAAGGACAACCCAAGTTGTTATCAACGCTCAGTTCAGAAGCCTGCATCTCTGATGGTATGAGGTTGTATGAGTGCGTGTGGCATGGGCAGCTTGCATGTCTGGAAAGGCACCATCAATGAAGAAAAAATATATTCAGGTTCTAGAACAACATATGCTCCCATCCAGACATCATCTCTTTCAGGGAAGACCCTGCATTTTTCAACAAGATAATGCCAGACCACATTCTGCATCAATCACAACATCATGGCTGTGTAGGAGAAGGATCCGGGTACTGAAATGGCCAGTCTGCAGTCCAGATCTTTCACCTATAGAGAACATTTGGCGCATCATAAAGAGGAAGGTGCAACAAAGAAGGCCCAAGACGATTGAACAGTTAGAGGTCTCTATTAGACAAGAATGGGAGAGCATTCCTATTTCTAAACTTGAGAAACTGGTCTCCTCGGTCCCCAGACGTCTGTTGAGTGTTGGCCATTAATAACAATAATATGATCTCGCGGGCCGGATATAATTACACGCCGGGCCGGATGTGGCCTGCGGGCCTGGAGTTTGACACATATGGACTAAATAGAACTTGAAAAGATATATTTTTTCAAATGTGATCGCGCAATTCAGATCGAGTTGACGCACACTACAGTACATCGAGCCCGCGTGCTATTGTAGTTTTGCCTGCATGCATCAATAAGTTACCCTCCCCTCGCTCTTACTTTTTTACCGTTCATCTAATGAATACACTGAGTATGGCTTTACCAAAACAATCATTGATTGCGAATAAAGTATCCATTTTTCATAAAGCTTCAATTGGTGATCTGTCTTTCTGCGTTAACCGCAGATTTTTTTCATACGTCTGAAACCAAGGGGATGTGAGGCTAAAATGAATCGTGAGGCGCGTGTACATATTCAGTGTATCCCCTCTCGGGAATCAAACCTCGGATGCCGGTGCTAGAGGCTAAGCCTCTACTATTGCGCCACGGCGTGTGGTTTGTCTATTTGAGCGTAGCAGTGTAATTGGTTTTGTTCAGCACTCTTTGGAACTGTTGCTTTTTGTCTGCGCACTGCGTCAGTTCACGTGTGCCGTTAAATATGGTTTTATATGTCACTCGCTCGCTTCTAACTGTTTCGCTGCCTTCTTAATTATATAATGTATGTCTTCAGCGGTTTTTGGAGCTCTTCCTGGTTTTCTACGTACTGTGTTATTACATGGGAGGTGTGATAATGTCACACGAAACTCCGCCCCCCATATATATATCCACCCCGATCTACATACTGTCACATAAACGAAACCACACGCCGTGGCGCAACATGAGAGGCTTCGCCTCTAGCGCTGACGTCCGAGTTTTGATTCCCGAGAGGGGGTGCAGTGAGTGTGTACACCTGATGAGCTCAGAATTAGGGCGAAACACGTGCCGCGTACTGTTTGCATTATTTGACAGTAAAACTATTTCAATATATTCAATATACATATATCAGCGCTTCCCGATTCATTTTACCCTCGCACCCCCTTGGTTTGAGAAGAAGTATGAAAAAATATAAGGTTAACGCAGAAAAACAGATCACCAATTGAAGCATTATGAATTATAGATACTTTATTCGCCATCAATAATTGTTTTTGTAATGCCATAGTTAATATAATCCTCCTTCCATTTCATTATTTTTCCGCGACTCGCCATGATTAAATGAACGGTAAAGGAAGGATATTTATCTTAACCTTGTTAATTCTTCCAGCTAGAGTCAGATGAAAGTTTGACCATCTATGCAAGTCTTGCTCAATTTTTCCATACAGATGGTGAAATTTTGTTGATAAAGAGCTTTATGTTTACTTGTGATATTTACCCCTAGGTATTTAAACTGATCTGCAATGATAAAAGGTAAGGTGTCCAATCTAATATTGTATGCTTGAGAGTTCACTGGAAAGAGCACACTTTTTCTTTAATCCACAGGTTCTCCGCTGTTTTATTGTTCGTTTATTATGATTATTATAGTTCTCTTTATATATCACGTTGTCAATTCAGCACTCTGGTTGTAATATGACGAAGCTCTTGAGCTCACTCTTGAGAATGCAACGTATAGTTGTCCAGGAGAAAAGCAATCTTGCCTGAAATCAATGGCAACCTTTTGTTGGGTCTGTCCCTGAGACTTCTTACTTCTCATCGCGAAGCAGAGACTTACTGGAAATTGGAGGCATCTGAATTGAAATGGGAGATCAGAGGGTGTAACGGGGATGAACACAAGAACTGTGCGTTGGGAGGTCAGTAAAATGGATTTTCGTGGCTGAGCAGCTACACACCAGCCTATGATTACTATGTGCAATGCCAATCATTGCCTTGAGTGATGGAAAGTGCCATGCCATTGGACTCTGAAGTAGTGGAAACATGTTCTCAGGAGTGAGGACTCAATCTTCACTGTCTGGCACTCTGATGGATGCATCTTTAGGACTATGTAGTGTCTACTGCCAAGTTTGATGGAGAAAGTTAATGGTCTCGGGCTGTCTTTCAAGGTTTCAGCTATGCCTCTTGGTTCAAGTGAAGTGTATTGTTAATGCTACAGCATACAAAGACATTTTAGACAATTGCGTGCTTCCATCTTTGTGGTAACAGTTTGATTAAGGCACTTTTCTTTTCCAGTATTACTGTGTTCCTGTGCACAAAGCCATGCCCATAAAGACATGATTTGATGAGTTTATTGTGGAGGATCTTGAGTGGCCTGCTCAGAGACCTAAACGCAATCCTACTGAACACCTTTGGAATATCTTTGGATTTGGAATGCCGATTGAAAGTCAGGTCTACTTGCAAAATATCAGTTCTTGACCAAACAAATACTCACTTGGCTGAATGGATGTAAATTCCCACAGACACACTTCGGAATCTGATGGAAAATCTTTCCAGAAGCGTGGAGGCTGTTATAGCCACAAAGGGGCACCAACTCCATATTAATACACATGGTGCTGAAATGGGATATCCAACAAGCTCATATAAGTCTGATGCATATATTGTATGTCTTGCTTGTGTGCTTTGCTTCTGTAGGCAGTTTATCCAGACCATGTTCTGTATGTACATGAAGATGTTAACTGGGTGTAGGAATAGCTTCTTAAGATTATGTATATAAGCAATTTGTATTTGATTAATGTACACACTGTATTTTTTATTCTGCTCATATTTAATTTCTTTATTTTTTTTGATACTTTAGTGTGTGTCCCAAAATGGAGATGGAGAAATTCACACATGCATTGTTCAGTATGTTCTGTTTCCTCCCCATTCAACTTCTTCTAAAGACAGGTAGGGCTTTTTGAACATACTGTTTTGTTGGTTTAAGTGCTTCTATATCCTTTCAAAATTTGCTTTAGCATAGTTCAGCAGGGTTGGAATGTATTAATGAATAAGAAAGTCTGAACAGTTCTTTTTATCTATGGGGAAATGAGTGATGTTATTTGTTTCATGCTATTCATGCCATTCACAGCTGATAGGCATCTGCTTTGCTTTCTGAAACCATATTTAATATCAGGTTCATTTTTATTGTCGTGTGCATAATACAATGAAATTCTTGCTTCAATATCTCATGCAGACTAGTGACATCGTGCAATACCAACAAGAAAGAAAGAAAGAAAGAAAGAAAGAAAGAAAGAAAGAAAGAATTTTATTTGTCCCTAGGGGGGCATTTGGCTTTTTACAGAATATATTTACATAAATAAATACATAAATAGGTAGTTAAATAAGTAAATAAGCTGAGCTGAAGGCCGCTATCAAAGCATCCTGGGCTTCTATAACACACTATATCTAATGCCACGACGCATTGATACAGTAATTCATGCAAATGGAGCCCCAACCAAGTATTGAGTGCGTGGATATACTTTTCAGTAGGCCAATATTTTGTGCTAAATGATTTTTTTTTTTTTTTTTTTGGTCTTAAGTAATATTCTAATTTTCTGAGATACTGAATTTTGAGTTTTCGTTGCCTTTAGGTTATAATCAGCAAAATTAATCTATATGAGTTTCACTTTTGAATTGCATTACTGAAATAAATTAACTTTTCAATGATATTCTGATTTATTGAGATGCACCTGTAGGGACTGTTTTTTCTGATGTTAAGATTCAGACAATTCTCTTTACACCAAGAAACAAACTTCTTCACCTGATTCCTATACTGTATCATTCCCTTTATCAATATAACCCTTAAGTGTAGAATCATCTGAGAATTTCTGTAAGTGACTTGACTTGATGTTATATTTGTTATCAGAGGTGTATAGAGTAAAGAGAAAAGGAGACATGACTGTTCCTTGTGGTGCTACAGTGTTGCTTACTTGTGTATCAGAAACTGCAATTGGCCTGACAGTCCATTATCCAGAACACCATAGGCTCATCCACTTGCATATCTCTGAGTTTACACCTTAACAGGGATGACTGGATGGTATTGAAGACGCTGGAGAAATCAAAAACATAATCCTCACAGTGCAGATTTTTCCCAGTGAGAATATGCTTTGTGAAGCAGATAAAAAGTAACACCTTCCACTCCAATTTTTGTCTGACAGGCAAACTGCAGTGGGTTTAGGTGGTTTACTATAAGTGTACTCATATAGTCCAGGACCAGTCTCTCCAAGGTTTTCATGATGTGAGACATAAGTGCCACTGGTCAGTTGTCATTAGATGAAAATGCGCCTACCTTATTTGGAACAGGAATAATGTAGGATATTTTCCACAGCAGTGGTACTTTCTATATCCTTACGGAGTGACTATACAGGTGTCAGAGGACACCACAAAGTTGGTCAGCACAGGCCTTGAGAACTTGAGGACTGGCTCCTTTTGGTCCTGCAGCTTTTCCTGTATGTAGCTTCCTCAGTTGTTTCCTTACTTGGTCTTCAGTTATGGACAGTCCATACTGATGGTAAGAGGTGGACTTGTCACTGGTCATTCCAGTTGGCATGGTAGGTTTGTTGATGTAGTAGTTATGGTGTGGGGAGTCATTGCAAGAAGGTGGCACTGGGAGGTAAAATCTATTAAAAAATTCGTTCAGGGCAATAGCCTTGTCCACATCCCCTCCTAGCACCTGAGCCTTGGATTGCTTGAATCCCGTAATTATACCCAATCCATTCCAGATATTCTTCATGTTATTCTAAGTGGGTTTTTTTCTAATTTGGCTTTTTTAGGCATCCTTTCCTTGAGTCATCTTTTATTTTAGCACACTCTGCGTGTCCTTCAGAACCTCTTTGTCACTGGATTTTGAATGCTTTCTCTTTCTCATTCAGGAACCCTTTTAGCTCCTTAGGGCTTTTTGTTTGTAAAGCATCATGCTGTCTTTGTCTTTACCACTGTATCGACATAGAAGATAATATAGTCTGTGATACAGTGAAAGAGTCCCTTAGTGTCATCTCCATGTGACTGTCGCATAATTTCTCAATCTGTGTTTTGGAAGCATTCATTCAGAGCCATTGCATCCTCCAGGCTCCATTTCTTCACTATTCTCGTGGTAACAGGTTGTCATCTAATAACAGGCTTGTAGCTGGGAATAAGATAAGTCAAGTTGTGGTTAGATTTGTATAAAGAAGCCAGTAGATTAGATTTAAAGGCATCTTTAACATTTAAATACATCAGTTCCAGACTGGTATTTCCTCGAGTGGAACTGGTCGTAAACTGACAGAAATTTGTCATTGTTCCTTCCAAAGCACATGATTGAAGCTACCACATTTTGTAACTTCAAGGTTGGAGTGAGTCATCATTAAAGTGCTGGTAACAGAAAGAATTATTTCCGTTGCTAGGTCCCATTTGCGAAGTATATTTTGTAAAGTTTGACAAAGTTTAAAATTACTAAATCTTTCAGTGATTTTGTTGAACTCAAGGTGGAGCAAATTGATCTGGGTTCCCTCATCACTACTCTTGATGAATGAGGGGGAAAGGTGGATCTTCAATTCAAATACTTAGTCCCATGCAGGTTGCAATTCCTGTTCATGTCTTACGCTGATTTTTCCAAAAGCTTTTATTTAACAATATTTCAGAAAAAAATGCATGTTTTGTTTGATGTGAGCATATGACTAGATTACTAACATGTGGTTAAATGACAAGAGTAGCATGAGATTTTTTTCTTTTCCCCATTGACGTTTTTGTAGTCTGGCATAAGTCACAATAGACATTCTGTGATAAACATTTTTAATCTCCTTTTTTATCTAAGAAAACATGAGGCTAAAAATGTTTCTCAGTGATCACAACAAAACATATGGGGTAATTAATATATAAAAATACCAGTTTTGGGTAGTCTGTTCTTTTAAACATTAATTAGTTAATGTAATCTCCATTAAGTGTTCTTTACACAGAACATAGTTTTTTTACATTCCTATTAACAACATCATAACTGTGTAAATGACTGAATAATATGAAAGCAAATAATGGACTGAGTATTGATTTATACTGTTTCATATTTGGGCTTTGCCTTCACTTTTTTCAAATTTTTTTTTTGATTTTACATCTTTAGTTTTTCTACTGATGACGACAATGACACAGAAGTGGAAGCAATTGAGGTGGATACAGAACTTAACTTGGTGACTGAATGCTGGGTGGAACCACAAAGCGGCCTAGTTTTTAGTAGTTTGAACAGCCATTCACATCTTCAAGGACTGTCTTATCAAGAGATACCTAAAGCTGTATGTCCTTTATATATCTTGACTTATTTTTTTGTTAAAAATAAAAAGCTAATTAATTATGGTAATTTCTATAATATTGCAGTATTAGTAGAAAAATGACATACATAAGAAGTAGAAATTTCTTTCATTAAGTGATAAAAATACATGGTAGCGCATTTAGGGCGGCACGGTGACGCAGTGGTAGCGCTGCTGCCTCGCAGTTAGGAGACCTGGGTTCGCTTCCCGGGTCATCCCTGTGTGGAGTTTGCATGTTCTCCCCGTGTCTGCGTGGGTTTCCTCCGGGTGCTCCAGTTTCCTCCCACCTCCCAAAAGACATGCTGGTTAGATGCATTGGCGATCCTAAATTGTCCGTAGTGTGTGTGTGCCCTGCGGTGGGTTGGCGCCCTGCCCAGGGTTTTTTTCCTGCCTTGCACCCTGTGTTGGCTGGGATTGGCTCCAGCAGACCCCCGTGACCCTGTAGTTAGGATGTAGTGGGCTGAATAATTGATGGATGGATAGTGCATTATGTTGAATATTTTCATAATGTCCGCATATTCAGATTGTATCGTGTCAGTAACTAAAGGGTAAATCATCATCCTCCTTCTGTCCATGCTTCTTCTAAACCCACTTAATCCTGAGCTGGGTTGCATCATATATAACTGAAATAATATATGAGGTTGCCTTTTAGAAAAGTATCTCCAGTCACAAAGGACTAGTATAAGAATTATTTTACAGTGCTTTTTTTTTTTTTTTAGAACAAAAGTTATATTGGTAAATGCCTCCATATATTAATAACATTATTTTGTGAATTTTTATTTACATTAATTTGTAAATGATGTTATAATTTTTGTTTATTTAAAAGTTAAATGAAAGTGTAGATAGATAGATAGATACTTTATTAATCCCAAGGGGAATTTCACATTCATTTTTTAGTTTTACTTTTTTATTTTGTTCTTAATTCTATTGTTTGGTTTTTATTTTTAGTTTTCCACCATTTATATTTTTTTAGTTTTTATTTAGTTTTTAGTTTTTCAGCAGTTTGAGTTTTGCTCAACAAAAATATTCATATGTACCGTAGATCCCGGAATACAGGCCGACCCGGTATATTAGCCGAACCCCTTCTCTACCTACTAAATTACATGTATTTGCCGATGACCGGCATTTAAGCCGACCCCCTTCTTCAAGCAAAATTTTCTAAATTTCCTTAAAAGTGTATATTTATAATGTTTATTGGCGAGAATTTGAGACTGCCGGCATTTTTGATATATAATATAATGTGCATAATTTACCAAAACACCAATAATTTTCCTAATGTACTAACCAAAAAGTTATAAAAAGTGCCAAGCCTACTTCGATTAAGCTAGGAGCATGGCGGCACGCATGGTCGCAGCGACTCAGGGCTCTCCTTTTCAGTGCACTTTTTGTTGTTTTTGTACTTTTTTTTGTCCTTGTTTGTGCACGATCGGTTTGGCGAACATCCGCTACACCATTCAGAACCTTATACACATCGGTGTCCAGAGCCAGACATCTGTTTCGAGTGTTTTTCATCACACGCACAACATCCCAGACAAAATAGCGAGACCAGCGGGCTCTCCGTGGATTGTTGTCGAGTCTAGGAGACAACACAGACGGAGGAGGGAAAGAAAGCAGAAGATGGGCAGCAGTTCCGGCATTATGCTAAAGCTATAAAACAACCATACAAGCCCTATACAGAACTTTTTTCTGCACTGAAGGAGCTGCTTTTAATCTCATTGTAGATGCGTTTAGTGACAATTAAAGGCATTCTATTCTAGAAACAATTTCATACTGTACTCACCATTTAATTTGACATCTTTGGGCTGCAGTAAGGGAGGAGATATTTCCACACAATATCCATCTTTGTTTCGATTGCGATCGCTTATTTTTACCTTCTCTTCCTTCCTTAGCAATTATGTGTCTTGCTTGCATGGTCTTAATGAATTATATATATAGATAAATCACTGCAATGACGGAAATTACATCCACAAACACATGTATCTGGGCTCCGACTGACACTACTAACGCCCTCGGTTGTTTGTTTACAATCACGCAAGCGGATACACGTGACCGCATCCGTTTCGTAACACAAGATGTTGATTTAATTTTAAACTTCCCGATAATTTATTATAAATTTTATTAATAAAATCAACAACTAAAACACTTTTTTGAATAAATTCTTTATTTAATTTAAAGTACCGGCATGCAAAGTTACTTCTTCATCTGAAAGATGGCTCTGTGGTTTCGTCATTATTTACTTCTGTATTCATCGGCAAAACCGTCATTGCGCTGGAAATCTTGAATCTGAAACGATACTCGTTGTATAAACCGACCCCCAAACTCCAAGCCAAAAATCTAGGATGAAATTCTCGGCTTATATAACAGGATCTACGGCACTGTGCTTTTCAAGTCTAAAAACACAATTTTCTTCACACCATATATACTCGCGTATAAGTCGAGTCTTAAAACCTACAAAATTGATCATAAAATCAGACCCCGATTTATATGCCCATTAAAAAATACAACACTTACATTTTTTTTTGCATCTTCTTGCTTCCTCAAATCTCAGTTTCTCAGACACATCGAATTTTGTTGTAGTAGCGCAGTTACCAATTTCTTTCACCACTTCAAAGACTTTTAATTTAAAACCAGCTTCATCTTTTCGTTTGATCGAATGCTCCATCGTAGATAAGGGATGCTCTTACGATAAAGGTGTATGAGGGTGTGAGATACAAAAAACACAAAACAGTGCAAACATTGCTTTGGAATAGTTTGGGTATTACCGTGGGGTCATGTAGGCACAATACATAAAAAAAAGACAGTATGCTCTGTGGTTACTCTCTTAGGTGGGCGTTAGCATATTGTAATCCCTTGGACCAATAGGGTGAGTTTTCCACATTCGACTTATATGACCGACATTATATCGAACTGGCAACCTCTTGATTATGAGTCATCAGTTCTTACAGCTGCACCACCCAAGTGGTCGTGTCAGCATCTTACTCTAACCCAATTTCTTTTTCTTTGGTTATATTCTTGAATAAAAGTGCACTTGTTTTGTTATATTTGTACCTTTTGTGAAGTGTTTATTTGTTATTTGGACTTCAGTCTTCACACATTATAAACTTCATGTCAAAATTTTGTCATTAATACTATAACATGAAAATGTTTCTGTATGTAGGTATGTGTTCAGCATTTCTTGCCTCACATACCCTGTCATCCTACATTTACCTAGATTGTTGTAGACATGGAACACACAAGAAATGCATGTGTTCCAAATAACGATATGTTATTTACTCTATACAATTCCAGGCACCTCACACCCAAATAAACAGACTTGAACTGGGAGAACGTTTTGTCGAAATTGAGCTGCAGCAGTGGGGGTGGGGATAGCAGGCTGCTTGTACTGATCGACACATTTGCAAAAAAAAAAAAGACACTAATGTAGAGGTGTAAAGGAATTTAAGATGACCCAGGCTTTTTTCGTAGACTTCAGGGATTCTAGTGTTAAATGTATTGTTTTTTATGTTTAAATGCCTGTCCAGTTGTGAGGTCAGTTGAACATGGTGGACAGAAAAAAAAAATCTGTAGGGGTTCCAGGCTAAAAAGAAAACCCCAGCAACTACAGGTCATTCTGCCTAACATACATGTTTTTAAGCTATTTTACTTAATATTTTTTATAGACTATATATCTTAATGGATTTGACACATTGGGGCTTATGGCAAGTTGGGGTAACTGCTTTGATTCAAACATTTAAATGTCACAGGTGGCTGCACAGGACTTTGATCAGGTGGAAGGTGATGCAGAACATCACAAAAGAACCGGAAAAGAAAACAGTATAAAGTAAAGATTAATAAAGATTGCAGATTCACTGAAGAGTATAATAATTACATGCAAAATAAGTTCATTAAGGGTAGGACTAAAATGTATTCAGGAAAAAACACTACATTCCGAGGCAAGGTAGCAATCAAAAAACACATGCGCATAACTTGAAAAATTACTACTGCTGACAAGACTGGTCTTTCAGGGCGATTCAAGGCCTGCGTTTACCAGCATGGAATACCATCAGGTGTTCTTTGGGTACTGGCTAGGCTTACAGTAGAATATCAGCCTCATTGTTCTGTACTGGAGCAGCTTCATCCTAAAGCTTCCTCTGAAATCCATTGAGGAGAAGTTAAAGGTATTGCGAGCAAGAGAGTTGCCACAGTACTGCAAATCTTAAGGCTGGTGTTATACTTCACGCGACGCGTTGCATGCTGCAGCGGACGCTCCTGCTACGCAAGCGTTGTAGTGTTTATACTTGCGCGCGTACTTTACGTAAATCTGGAGGAATCCACCAGGTGGCAGTGCGAGATATTATCGCGTTGAGAACATGTTCGGCTTCTCTGTGTTGTGAATTGCCTAAAACACCTATTAAATTCCAATAACACCTTACCGCAATATCTCTGAAAAGGATGTTTATTGTTAAAATCCATAAATCCAGGGATGTATGTGTCCATTCCAGGAAGCATTGGGCACGAGTGAGAAACAGTCCCTTGACGAGGCCTCAGCTCATCGCAAGGTGAATACAAGCACACACATACACTAGCGTCATTTTAGTGGCACCAAATCCCCAAATCTGCATATCTTTGGAAGGAAACCGGAGCACAGTGTGGAATACCAGCAACATAACTCCCTGCGAGACAGCAGTGGCACAAACTGCTACTGAGTATAGTTCCCGAGGGAAAATCCGGTCTCCAAAATATTGAAGTCCACTGTTTTGAAAAAGCACAAGAGAAAGAGTGACAAAAACTGGTACAGAATGAAGGTCATGGCAGCTGTAGAGGAGCAGAGCAGTGGTGATGTGATGGGACAGCAAGAAGCCTGGACCAAATGGGAGCAGGTGATGGAGCGAAAGATCATGTGGAATGATCTCTGGAATGGTGGATCAACACCTCATCAAGTTCCTTAATTAGACTATTTGTATTGTTCATCCAAATCCTTCTAAACTGCACTGCTGATGCCTTGCCGAATGACCAGCTTACCCCTTCTGTCAGGTGCCCCAGGGCTGTTGCTGACCATCGCTATAAGTGACAGCATGACCAGGTCTTCCAGGCAATTACTGATATCATCTGTGGCACACTTAACATCTGCTGGAGAACAAAGCTGGTCAAAAACACCATCCGCTTTGTCAAAGGGGGAAAGATCAACTGTAGAACCACCGGAACGCTCTTTATTTTACCTGATAGAAAGCAAAGAGCAGGCTTAGGAAAGCAGCTGCTGTTCAGTCCCCACATTATGGAAACTACACTGCAGGCAAAACATTTGTTGTGGTCTGACTCATTAAAGCAAACCCTTTTGCTGGGCTTTAATATGCCGTGGGAAAGAATGTATAGAGGAAGCCAACAAGCTGAAAAGATACAAATCTGGAGAGCTAAAGAACAGTTGGTACAGAATAGACTGGAATGCTACAAGTAAGTGTTGGAGGACGGTTGTTGTGGTGTTGGAGGCTGTTCACTCTGCAAGGTACTGTATATGCCACTCTTGGTATAATAGTAGGGAGAGGGACATTCATTTCTGTGTCTAAAGACACAGCCAAGAAGCTGTCAAGATGACTCTGGCTCTAGATGACAGATCTGTCAGTTGCTGCTAGGGCACAGGTCAGGTTGAACGGGCAACAGTGTGTGATTTTTTGAATGACCCAAAACACCCAATGATCTCATATAATGTCATAGATGATGTGCCCTAGCCTAGCATGTTGTAGAAGTTTCTGGAAAAACATAGCTGACCATACAGAAAATGGATGTTTCAGTTTGATTAACATAAATTATGATAGTATAAGCCCATTAATATTAGATTTAAGAGGTCTACGACTCTAAAACACAATCTGCATTCCCGGAAAATGTAAACCTTTGGGGGAGAGGTCATAGTCAAAATAAAGCAAAATCAAAGTTTTGGATGACTTAGCCCAACTGATTATAACCCCCTTATGACCATTTTATGCTATTTTAAGTATGTGCTGGGCAGTCTAATGAGATTAAACAATTTAATTTTTTGATTCAGAGGCTCCCAGTATCTATGTTGTCACTTCCCATAGGAAGGAGGACTAATAGCATGGCAATATAGCAATGAGACAAAGTGCCACAGCAGAGTACTAGAAAGAAAAACAGAGTATAGTTTTGTTCTATTTAAATAATACAGAGTTGCCATTTGACTGTTTATTCAAGATCCGTAATCAGGGTATTAAAGAATAACCTAATGAGTCTTCCGCCTGGATTTAAATGTTCAGACCAATCGTGCATCTCCTACACAGATTATGCTACAGCCATAGGAACTAGTAGATAAAAGCCTGACATCCTAGTATGTTTTTTTTTTTTCACTCATGTACAACCTTATTATTTCTACATCTTTTGGTTGTAACATATGTTTCAATATGTATGAGTTAATAAAAGGAACCATTGTATATTAAACCCTAAAATAACAAAAGGCCATGTGATTTTAATCCCAATTTCTGATAGTAACTGCTGCAGGTTTGTTTAAATAAACTGAAAACTACAAATATAATTATTTGAGCAGCTTGTGAATGACACATTTCAGGAGTCGGTTCTACTCAAAACAGGTGCATGAATTAATTTGTCTTTCCTCCATAGTCAGAAAGAAAATTCATTTTACAATATTTTTAAGATGGGTATAATTTGGCTTTGGATAGTGTTGTAATGTGTTTGGTAATAGACTGGTCTCAGAGTTAACAGAATTTCTTGCTTGTTTAGTAAAACGTGATTAGTCCTACTAATTTAAAAAGGATCATGTTGCTGTCTGTATTATTAGTAAAAAGTTACATTTTTCCATTTTCTGTATTCAAAGATAAATAGTTATTGCTCATTCACTATTTACTAGTGGAATTTTTCAAAGGTTAGTTTTTGTATGTTTCACTATGTATTTGTGTTACAAAAGTTTGATTTGCTGTTTTAATTCTTTTGTAGATTTTTCCTTATGATCTTACCTGCATATCTACAATTTTAACATTTGAATATCTGAGTCAGTTATGCCAGAACAAAGACCATATATCCCCTATTGCTGGTATTAAAGAAGAAGGTGGTAAGAATGATATATACTTATGTGTGTATATATAGTACAATTTAACACAATTTAGTGTAAATGATTGATCACAGTAAATGTTTGGGATTATGTTAATATCTTCTAAATTTGTGACATTTTTAACTTTTACATTCAATATAATTTTGTATATTTTAAGCCATATGTGTTTTATGAAATTAAAATAGACAATCTTCAGTTAAATTGATGGCAAAATAGCAGTGGTGTTGTCCAATTATTAAATGCACTAACAAACACGTTTAAGTATGCATTTTTTTCACCCCACATTTGCACATTTTGCAGTCTTGTATCTTATCAGATATAAACTATGTAGCCAAAAGTTTATAGATACCTGAATATAACACCTATATTATTAGAACATTAGAAAACCTTAGATTAGAACGAGCCATTAATCCCAACAAAACCTACCAGTCTTAACCACTTACTTTCTTCAAAATAACATCAAGTGTAATTTTGAAGGTCCCTAAAGTCCTACTGTCCTACTGTCCAACATATTACTTGGTAACTTATTCCATGTTTTTATGGTTCTGTGTGAAGATAAACATTTTAATGTTTGTGTGAAATTTATCATTAACAAATTTCCAAATCTTCCCCTGAACTTGATGAACCAAGAGTCCAATGACAACGACGCTTTACACCACTCTAAATCATGCTTGGAATTGCACATAGAGATCTATATTATGAAGCTCCCAATACACAATTCTTGTGGTGATGTTGCTTCTAGAGGCAGTTTTTGAACTCTGTTGTGAGTGATGCAACAGAGAATAGGTTGTTTTTACATATATGGCTCAACAGTGCTTGGTAGTCTTGCTCTGTGAGTTTTCATGATCTGCCACTTCATGACTAAGCTGTTGCTCATAATTTGCTCATAGATTCTTCCACTTCACAATAGTAGCACTTACAGTTCACTGGCTGCATCTAGCAGAACACAAATTTCTAGTACTAACTTGTAGCAAAATGCATCCTATGACAGTGGCAGATTTAAGATTACTAAGCTCTTCATTGCAGCCCATTCTATTTTCAATGTTTATCGGTGGAATTTATATGCTTGATTACACCTTTAACAGTGGATGTGGCTGATAAACCTGAACTCAATTATTGGGAGGGGTGTCCACATAATTTTGGCCACATAGAGTAGTTAATGTTGAAGGCTGGGATCAAGACCTCTTTTAAGACTTAGTTAGTTGTTTACTGGATAAATTCTGAGACCTTTTTAAAATAACAACATAGCAAATCTCAATTTTGAAATCTGAGTTAAATGCAAGTCATTAGTACTTTTCTGCAGTATATTACTGTGCTTAAATGCAGTGGTGTCATTATTTTAAAATTAAACTTCATTCTTTTTATAGTAAATTACTTAGTGTTCGAGCTCACAATTAAATTTCACAACAGTTATACAAAAGACCGTCTTGCTTTGTAAATATGAGCATTAAATGGTGCAAAAGGTACAAAACAGTGTTTCAGGAAGGCAAAAAGCTTGCTGAACCTTCCACAAGATACCACTAGGTATGTAGCCTTCTTGAAATATTTCAAAGTCTTCAGCTCTCATGACCCTTTCAATGAGGAAATATTCAGTTCAGGGTTCCTTGGTCAGGTCTCTTACTTCTAAATCTGTGGTTTGACTTCGTTCTTGGAGAAGTTATATCCCTCATTCTGTCTTAATTTCCTGTAAATTTGAATAGTGTGCCATTGGCTTATAGATAGATAGATAGATAGATACTTTATTAATCCCAAGGGGAAATTCCCATAATCCAGTAGCAGTATACTGATACAAAGAAACAATATTAAATTAAATAGTAATAAAAATGAAAAAATAAAAAAAATTTTTTAAAAATAAATAAATAAATAAAAATTTAAAAAAAGCAGACAATAACTTTAAGTAATGTTAGCATTTACTCCCCCGGGTGGAATTGAAGAGTCGCATAGTGTGGGGGAGGAACGATCTCCTCAGTCTGTCAGTGGAGCAGGACAGTGACAAAAGTCTGTCACTGAAGCTACTCCTCTGCCTGGAGATGACACTGTTCAGTGGATGCAGTGGATTATTCATGATTGACAGGAGTTTGCTTAATGCCCGCCGCTCTGCCACAGATGTTAAACTGTCCAACTTTACTCCTACAATAGAGCCTGCCTTCTTAACAAGTTTGTCCAGGCGTGAGGCGCCTTTCATCTTTATGCTGCCACCCCAGCACACCACCGCATAGAAGAGGGCACTCGCCACAACCGTCTGGTAGAACATCTGCAGCATCTTACTGCAGATGTTGAAGGATGCCAACCTTCTCAGAAAGTATAGTCTGCTCTGACCTTTCTTACATAGAGCATCAGTATTGGCAGTCCAGTCCAATTTGTCATCCAGCTGCACTCCCAGATATTTATAGGTCTGCACCCTCTGCACACAGTCACCTCTGATGATCACAGGGTCCATGAGGGGCCTGGGCCTCCTAAAATCCACCACCAGCTCCTTGGTCTTGCTGGTGTTAAGGTGTAAGTGGTTTGAGTCGCACCATTTAACAAAGTCTTTGATTAGCTTTCTGTACTCCTCCTCCTGCCCACTCCTGATGCAGCCCACAATAGCAGTGTCATCAGCTTAACTTTTGCATGTGGCAGGACTCGAGTCATATTGGAAGTCTGATGTATATAGATTGAACAGGACCGAGAAAGTACAGTCCCCGCGCGCCCTGTATTGCTGAACACAATGTCAGACCTGCAGTTCCCAAGACGCACATATTGAGGTCTGTCTGTAAGATAGTCCACAATCCATGCCACCAGGTGTGAGTCTACTCCCATCTCAGTCAGCTTGTCTCTAAGGAGCAGAGGTTGGATGGTGTTGAAGGCGCTAGAGAAGTCCAAAAACATAATTCTTACAGCACCACTGCCTCTGTCCAGGTGGGAGAGGGATCGTGTAGCATATAGATGATGGCATCCTCCGCTCCCACCTTCTCCTGGTATGCGAACTGCAGAGGGTCGAGGGCGTGGCGGACCTGTGGCCTCAGGTGGTGAAGCAGCAGCCGCTCCATGGTCTTCATCAGATGTGACGCCAGAGCAACAGACCGGAAGTCATTCAGCTCACTAGGACGTGATACCTTTGGGACTGGGGTGATACAAGATGTTTTCCAAAGCCTGGGACTCTCCCTGTTCCAGGCTCAGGTTGAAGATGCGCTGTAGAGGACTCCCCAGTTCCAACGCACAGGCCTTCAGCAGTCATGGCGATACACCATCTGGACCCGCTGCTTTGCTGGCACAAAGTCTTTTCAGCTCTCTGCTCACATGGGCTGCTGTAATTGTGGGTGGGGATGTCTCACCTATGCTGGTATCAGCAGAAGGATGGTTGGAGGATGCAGTACTCGAGGTGAGAGTGGGTTAGTGATCAAACCTATTAAAGAAGTTGTTCATTTGGTTTGCTCTCTCCACGCCTGTCTCGATGGCGGCACCCCGCTTCGAGCTGCAGCCAGTGATACACTTCCTTCATGCTGCTGTTCTGCAATTTCTGCTCCAGCTTTCTCCTGTACTGCTTTTCGCCCTGAGCTGGACTCGAGTTCCTTCTGCACGCTTGAGCTCATGCTGATCACCACCTTTAAAAGCCCCTTTCTTCTGGTTCAAAAGGCCCTTGATGTCACTTGTAATCCATGGCTTGTTGTTAGCATAGCAGCATACTGTTCTTACTGGAACTACAATGTCCATACAGAAGTTGATGTAATCAGTTGTGCATTCAACAGCCTCTTCAATGTTCTCACTATGTGACCCAAGCAATATATCCCAGTCTGTAGTTCCAAAGCAGTCTCTCAGAGCCTGCTCTGCCTCAGGGAACCACTTCCTGAATGAGCGTGTAGTTGTAGGTAGCGCCCTCACTCTTGGTTTGTATTGAGGCTGAAGCAGAACCAGGTTATGATCTGCTTTCCCAAGCGCAGGCAGCGGGTGGCACTGTATCGCCTTTAACGCTTGCATACAGTAGGTCGATAGTCCTGTTTCCCCGAGTGTTACAATCCACATACTGGGAGAAGGCAGGTAATGTTTTGTCCAGCGTTACATGGTTAAAGTCTCCAGCGATTAGCACAAGTGCCTCAGGGTGCTGCGTTTGTAACTTAGCAACTGCGGAATGGATGATGTCACTCGCCATCTCCGCATTCGCTTGAGGGGGGATGTAAACAATAACAACAATCACGTGTCCAGACTCTCTGGGCAAGTAATAGGGATGCAGACTTACGGCCAACAGTTCGATGTCCCTGCAGCAATTGGAGATTTTAACGTTTACATGTCCTGAGTTGCACCACTTTGTATTGACATAGAGAGTGAGTCCTCCTCCTTTCTTCTTTCCGCAGGTACTTGCATCTCTGTCCGCTCTAACTGTGCTAAACCCGGGTAGCTCCACGTTAGCATCTGGGATGGTAGTTGTTAGCCACGTTTCACTAAAACACAGCAAGCTGCATTCTCTGTAGGTTCTGACATTTTTCACCAGCACAGCCAGTTCGTCGATCTTAATTGGTAGTGAGTTCACATTTCCCAGGATCACACAAGGCACAGACGGTTTATAACGCCATTTTCTCTAAAGTTGTTTTGATTTAATCTTATCTTTTATCTTTGCGCCGATATCCCCCGATATCGTCTTCTTACCTCGTCAGGTAAATAAGGAACCATACCGGCATAAGCATTTCTTCTCAGTGCTTTAAGCTGACTACTTGAATATGCGATTTTTTTCCAAAATATAAAATTACACATTTTATAGATTCAGATGCTTGAAAAGTTCTGCCAAATCTTTGCCAGAATTCAAAATCACAGAATTTTTCAAATATCATTTTTTTGTGAATTAGTACTTAGAATAAGTAGTTAGAACAAATGAAGATATTTCCTAACAATATGGTGTGAAACTTTGGTACTGACATAGTTAGATGCAGATTCAATGATCAGTAAAGTATAAATTGCTCTCTCTGCCTGTTTGAAAGGCCATCTGCATTTTGTGTTTGCAATATTTTAAATATACAGGCTAAATTAAAAAGTAATTAAGATGGAAAACCTTATGTGAATTAGTAGTGTTGAATTTCTAAATGGGGGTCTTTTATAGTGTGTTAAAATGTGTGATATAAGTAAATATTTTTCTTTATGATATTGTGTGTTTTTGAATATGTGTTTATCTTCTTCAGGTGATATGTGGAGCAGTGACTGTATACAGACAGTCCCCTTTCAATTTGACCTAATTAAACTTCTTCCAAAATGTCAGCAGATTGAGGTCTTTTTCCTTACTCTTGGCAGAGGTATAATAAGTTTTCTGCTATATCTTAATTTGTCATATACTGTGTATTTATATAAAATATGATTGATTGTTCACAAATGAGAATTACTGAAACTGTAGTGTAATTAAAGATAAATGTTGTTAGTGGATTTTGTTTTTATAATTGTGCATTTACATTTAATGAAATACACACATGGAATATTATTATAAGTTTTATTCTTATGTACCCATGGGTGTTTACAGTTTAAATAGGCAAAAGATAATTACTGACACAGTTTAAATCTGTTAACTAGATTTTTAGAATCTATATATTTTATATTGTATGGTATAGTAGTACAGTACTTATTATAGTTTTGGTAATCTCTGTTGTAAATGTCATTGTTTCTCTCTTAATTCAACATTTGTGTTTTATAGTAATAAATTATCACAACCCGTTTTGTGCATGTGATAATTGATATGCAATGTGTAGCCACATAGGTGAACTAATTGTCATTTTAAAGACCCAGAAAAAGGAATCATTCCCCAAATGAAAGCAAGATGCATCTTGGGGTAAAGTGAGCCTAAAAGTTTTGTCACTCTTTGTGTACAACTTTTAAAAATAAATATGTACATTTTTGTAGACTACCATTAATCTATAAATTAATTTTGTTTGCAGTAGAAGAATATGACATATCTCAGGATTTATCTGCCTTACCAAATGAACTTCTTCTGAGTCTTTTCCATGGGAGTCTTCAGCAGGACCTAAATGATCGTGAAATCCCATTGGCTGATGCTGATCATATCGCTTTCATGCAGCAGGTTTTGCAGAGAGACAGAGATGGTCATATTGCTCCCTTTATTCTTCCTGCTGTTAATGGTAAAGATGTAAAACCATTTAAATTAATAATGATATGAATGAATGTTTTAATCTTTTTCATGACTTCCTTTTCTCATTCGAGTTAACCTTTGCTAAGGCATTTCCAACTGTTTACTTCTCTTGTAACTCTCTTGACACTTACACTGGTTATAATACTCCAGTATACTATGTGAAGTTTAAACTGCTATAGTTCTGTTTTTATTTTTATTTTATGTGTCTTTCTTGAAAGCTGAGAGAAATAATAGAAAGAATGGAACCAGGAGATGAAATGTAGTCTTAAGCCATTAATGGGTCAAAGCTGAAAGGATGTTATGTACCAAAGCCTGAACAGAATTCGAAGGATGAAATCAAAGTGGGAAAGCTATTAGTTCAAAAACCTGAATTCAAAATGTAATGCACACAAGTTCTTTATTTTTTTCCAAAATCATGGACACTGAATGATCCATTGCACTGAAGTTTATAGTGTTGTGCCAATGAAGATAATAATAAATAAATGTTATTTATTTAGCACCTTTCCCATGCTCAAGGTGCTTCACAGGGCCTCATAAAGAATTAGAAAGTATATGTAACCTTGGATACAGATTTTTCCTGTATAGAACATTAATACAGATAGATACAGGAAATATAAAGGCATTAAATAGAATAAAAGATTATAAATCAGAGTAAAATACTAAATTCAGTACTATTAGAAATATAACACACATACAAATTATACTAAGCATCTGGACAGAGAGGGAGACTGAACGAGGAGGCAGAATGTCAGGTTAAGTTAAAAGCCTTACGGAGCAGATGACTTTTAATTTATTTTTTAAAAGAATGAATGAAGTCAGCTGATCTAATTAATTTAGGGAGGTCATTTCCAAAGTCTGAGTGCTATACAGCTAAAGGCCCTGTCACACATAGAGTGCAGGTTAGCATGGGACTCTGTGGTATTTTAGATAGATAGATAGATCCTTCCTTCCTTCCTTCCAAGGGGAAATTCATATACTCCAGCAGCAGCATATTGATAAAAAACAATAAAAACAAAATTAAAGAGTGATAAAAATGCAGGTAAAACAGACAATAACTTTGTATAATGTTAACGTTTATCCCCCAAGTGGAATTGAAGAGTCGCATAGTGTGGGGGAGGAATGATCTCCTCAGTCTGTCAGTGGAGCAGGACAGTGACAGCAGTCTGTCGCTGAAGCTGCTCCTCTGTCTGGAGATGATACTGTTCAGTGGATGCAGTGGATTCTCCATGACTGACAGGAGCCTGCTTAGTGCCCGTCATTCTGCCATGGATGTCAAACTGTCCAGCTCCATCCCTACAATAGAGCCTGCCTTCCTCACCAGTTTGTCCAGGCGTGAAGCGTCCATCTTCTTTATGCTGCCTCCCCAGCACACCACCTCGTAGAAGAGGCCATTCGCCACAACCGTCTGATAGAGCATCTGCAGCATCTTATTGCAGATGTTGAAGGACGCCAGCCTTCTAAGGAAGTATAGTCGGCTCTGTCCTCTCTTGCACAGAGCATCAGTATTGGCAGTCCAGTCCAATATATCATCCAGCTGCACCCCCAGGTATTTATATGTCTGCACCCTCTGCACACAGTCGCTTCTGATAATCATGGGGTCCAAGAGGGGCCTGGGTCTCCTAAAATCCACCAACAGCTCCTTGGTTTTGCTGATGTTCAGGTGGAAGTGGTTTGTGTCGCACCATTTAACAAAGTCCTTGATTAGGTTCCTATACTCCTCCTCCTGACCACTCCTGATGCAGCCCAGTATAGCAGTGTTGTCAGCGAACTTTTGCACGTGGCAGGACTTTGAGTTGTATTGGAAGTCCGATGTATATAGGCTGAATAGGACCGGAGAAGTACAGTCCCCTGCGATGCTCCTTTGTTGCTGACCACAATGTCAGACCTGCAGTTCCCGATACACACATACTGAGGTCTGTCTGTAAGATAGTCCATGATCCATGCCGCCAGGTATGAATCTATTCCCATTTCTGTCAGCTTGTCCCTAAGGAGCAGAGGTTGGATGGTGTTGAAGGTGCTAGAGAAGTCCAGAAACATAATTCTTACAGCTCCACTGCCTCTGTCCAAGTGGGAGAGGGATTGGTGTAGCATATAGATGATGGCATCCTCTGCTCCCACCTTCTCCTGATATGCGAACTGCAGATGGTCGAGGGCGTGGCGGACATGTGGCCTCAGGTGATGAAGTAGCAGTCGCTCCATGGTCTTCATCACATGTGATGTCAGAGCGACAGATATTCAGCTCATTAGGACATGATACCTTTGGGACTGGGGGTGATGCAAGATGTTTTCCAAAGCCTCGGGACTCTCCCCTATACCAGGCTCAGGTTGAAGATGCGCTGTAGAGGACTCCCCAGCTCCAGTGCACAGGCTTTCAGCAGCTTTTTGTCAGCTCTCATAACAACTTTATAATCATCTGTTGACATTCGTTGAAGTGCAGTCTTAAAAAGGGTGACATATGCGTTGTTCTCATGAAGGAATCGTTCTAAATCCATCACAATGTCCAGTCTCACATTTTGTATTCTGCTGTGTCTATGATGTGCTGTTGTGGAAATATCTCCCTTGAAGTAGATCTGAAGGAACTCAATTGTCCCATCAGTTAATGGAAGTAACGATCCTATTGTATGGTAAACTTGACCTTGCAGTTTGAATGTGGGCATGAGCCCATCTTCTTATATTTATTTAGTTGCACCAAAAGAAGTAATTTGAAAACAGGAATTGTACTTCCTGATGTTGTTCAAGAAATGCTTTGAAATTGTTGTTGATCCTGACATCAAAGAGTGTAGAGGGTCAGGTGGATGAAGTAGAGATGGCAGTTTCACATTCCCATTTGAGCAACACAATCCCGGTGATTCTCCTTTTCATTTTAGAGCTCTACAATGAACACAGATATGATCCATTTGGCCAATAACAGCGACAGGATTTTCATAATATGTAACCTGTCGGTTCTATGCGAAAGCCGTATTTTTTAAATTGTGCTGCATTTGTCCACGTGTTGCATCAGGTTTCCCTTTCTTGAGATGTTTCATCCGCTCTTGCATCAGACATTTTTCCTAACCAAACATACCCCATGACTTCCTCCTGGTCACAAAGGAGCCCCATGCCCAGTTTGGTGGCGATCGGATGTCCAGTACAGATTTGTATGGTGGACAAACAAACATACATCGACTCTGCTTTATATATTAGATTAACTTGTGATGAATGTTATTGTACATTTCTTTATTTCATTAGATTTAACTGTTTTTTGTTTCTCTTCTAAATTAAAATTTGTACTAAGGAAAAAAGTTAGGGACGCATAAGACAAATAAATTGCATTCCCATGTGTTCGTCATAAAGTAGTTGTTTTAATCAAATGTTTAGTTGAATAAAATGAGGAAGATGGAGTGATGCGGATCCACTCTAGGTCACTGTAGCAAGCCATATAGTTAACAATCATATTCTGTTAACTGCAAGAATTACATTCTAAGTAATATATTGTGTGGAAGGCAAACCTATCACTTCTATGATCAGCATTGTTAACCTTTTTATTAAAAGATAAAAGTTATACTGTATATGCTGCAGCTTCTTCCATGACCCTCATATTATCAAGATACCAGTTACTTCTAATATTAAACCTCCTGCTGAACTCTTATGAACATCATCTACAGTATAGCATAATGAGTCTGCTGTGGTGGGCTGGTGCTCTGCCCTGGGTTTGTTTCCTGCCTTGTGCCCTGTGTTGGCTGGGATTGGCTCCGGCAGACCCCCGTGACCCTGTAGTTGGGATATAGCAGGTTGGATAATGGATGGATGGATAATGAATTTGATATCTAGTACTTCCTGAGTGTCAGGAACTCTTCATATGTCTTAAGTGATGTTATGTTAATGGATCTGGTTAATGGCAACAAAGAAAAAAATTTGACTGTATACAACAATTATTCTGCTTCATTCAGTTGACTTGTCATTTAAATACAAAAGCCTGTTCTTGTGCAAAGTGAGGGTTGCTTTCAAACTATATATAAAATGTTTTTTCTATTCCATTTCAATGAAAATAAATAAATAAATCACCTTTTCATTTTATAATATATATTTACCATGGGATTATTTTACTTTGTTTTTGTTGGATGAACTGTGCAGATATTTGTACATCTGAGTTATGATTTGTGTATAAATGTGTTTTATTAATAGTATATACCTAGAATTCACAATTATTTGTGTATTTTGTAATGGCAGAGGAATGCCTGAATTCAGTGAAGTCCCTAGAAAGGCAAGATACAGTGATGTCCTTCCGCACTGTTGGGAGCAACAAAGAGGTAACTGGTTCAACTAGCACCCTTCAGGTATGTATATTTTGCTTCACTTCATTTTATTATTGATTTACTCACTCACTAAAAGTGTGACAATGTGTTAACAGTGTGTGTGAGACAGTTAAACTGTGTGAAGATTTTAAAGCAGTATCACAGAATTTTAAACATGCTTAATGTATTTTTGTCCGTATCTGCCCAGGGCCAAAAGTGTCAGATTCTATTATTATTATTATTATTGTATTTTGTTCTTCAAGTCAGATTATAAGGATGTCTTTTCAACTTAGTAACTGAACTTTATCAACCGATTTACTGTTTATTTGACATTAAAAGTTAATAAATGAAAATATCTGTAAGGTAATTAATGGAACCTTATTCAGGGAAATATATTTCTTTATCACTGTTTAGTGCCTCTCATTGGCTCTAGTCTGACTAATGTGATAGCTGAAAATTTTTAAAGGGAAATGAGTATAGCTGGTTATGATAATACACTCACAGTTTTTATTCCAAATGTGATCCTTCTTGGGAAATTATATCTTTGAACATTGTTGTTGTAAGCAGTGGGATCAAGAAAGTGGCTTTTAACTGGTAATTACAGTGGATTCAGAAAGTATTGAGACCCCTTCACTTTATGCACACTTTATTGTGTTGTAGATTTAATTTTTAAATAGATACATTTGATATTTTTGCCCATCAATCTACACTCAATAACCCATAGTGGCAACATGAGAAGAACATGTTTTCTAAAAGGTTTTCAAATATTTTACATATCCTTGAGATGTGTTTAGAAATTTAGTGGACTCCTCCTGTAACAAGCTGAATTTATTGAACAGGGCACACACCTCTGTATATATGGTCCCCCAATTTTGAGTGCATGTCAGGAAAAAAAACAGTGAAGTCCAAACAATTCTCTGTAGACCTCCCCGATCAAATTGCCATAAGGTATAGGTCAAGGCAAAGGTATATAACCAATTCTAAAGCTTTGAGTGTTTTGTTTTTAGATGAGTATTTCTACTGATAATGATAATACAGACAATGTAACTGAAAATTGTGTATGTAGTATGCATACAGTACTATATATGTTTTACATTAAAACATTATAACAAACTTTATAATGTTCAAGTCTCACTATGGTTTGGATCCTATCATATTTTCAGATATTTTTTTTCAATATATATTTTTGGAGTCTGTCTGTGTAGTTTTTGGAGCAGCTACTTTTAATCCTCTGCAAGTATATGACTTTTATAAAGGACTAGTGCATGTGCTAAAATTTGATATTTTTAAACAATTTTGTATTTTGCTTCATGAAATGAAAATTTCACCCTTTTTCCTGAAGAGCTATACTTACTGGGAAAATTAATATAATTACATCAGTCCTTCACTTAAAACTGAGTTATTTAATTGAACTAAACTGCTTTTTAATTAGGTCAGCAATTTGAGTAAGTGCAGCAGTACTAATATCGGTCAAGGCATTTTTTGTTTATGGGGACCTGGAAACTGATTGCTACTTCTTATACCTTGTCACAAACTCCACAAAGAGCCATAGCAAGGTTTGGGGCAGCCACCTGTATATTGTTTTCCTGGCTGCAAATTGCAATAAATGATAGCACTAATGGGCACAAACTGAAGTCCAAAACAGAATTGAGGAACTAGGGCAGTGGTGGAGGATTTTAAAGGTCAGGGTAGGAAGTGATGTCAAAGGAGCCAGGATCGGAAAGGCCTTCAGCCATAGGCTCGAGCCCGGACATAACATCAAGGGGGCTGGAGCCAGCAAGGCCTTCCTCTATAGGTCCGGACTCGGAAGCGACATCAACAGGGCCAGGTGGAACTTTCCATGAATTGTCTGCAGGAAAGCGAGAAAAATAGTTAGTGCACTCTGCCACGTTCCAGTCAGATTCGGAAATGCCCTCGCCCAAGACGTTTAGCTGCCTCCCATGCACACGTGTGTGACAACCTATAGTTGTAATGTTGTTGTTTTTATTACTATTGTCTTATACATTTTCAGAAATATATTGTGCTTATATGATGATTTAGTGAATTAATTCCTTAATTTCAGAGCTTTGGAAATGCTGAGATGGCAGATGAGGACTTTGCCCAACCTCATGGAGAAATGTATTTCCCTCGGTGGAAATGTTATGCCAAATATGTCAATGCACAGCAGATTTTTCTAACATTCCTTCCAGCTTCATTTGCAGGTAAATTACAGACTTTGTCATTAAATGTGTTTTATGTTATGTAGTTTGCAAACTTACTTATTAATTAGTCATTCATTTTTAGACATGTACATTCTGCCCTTTTCAGAAAACATTAAGTGAAAGTTTAGATAAATGGGTCTTCCACTATCATTTGCCTGAAGTGTTTAAACATTTCTTGACATATTTATAGTTAGATAGTTGTGAGATTTATGGAATAAAGAAAAAATACTCTTAAAAAAAATTAAAACTTAAATTTTGTTAAGAATTTTAGGTTACTGACTAAGCATTTTGACTGCAATTTTTCATTTAATTGTTCTACTAAGGTTTTCCCAATCAGTCTATCCCAGTTGGTCTTAAAGATACAATTTGTATTGATTGTGTTTGAATCTCTACCGCCCCAAAAAGAAAAAACTATTATTAGTTACTAGCAAAATGCCCGCGCTTCGCAGCGGAGAAGTAGTGTGTTAAAGAAGTTATGAAAAAGAAAAGGAAACATTTTAAAAATAACGTAACATGATTGTCAATGTAATTTTTTTGTCACTGTTATGAGTGTTGCTGTCATATACAGTGGTGTGAAAAACTATTTGCCCCCTTCCTGTTTTCTTATTCTTTTGCATGTTTGTCACACAAAATGTTTCTGATCATCAAACACATTTAACCATTAGTCAAATATAACACAAGTAAACACAAAATGCAGTTTTTAAATGATGGTTTTTATTATTTAGGGAGAAAAAAAAATCCAAACCTACATGTCCCTGTGTGAAAAAGTAATTGCCCCCTGAACCTAATAACTGGTTGGGCCACCCTTAGCAGCAATAACTGCAATCAAGCGTTTGCGATAACTTGCAATGAGTCTTTTACAGTGCTCTGGAGGAATTTTGGCCCACTCATCTTTGCAGAATTGTTGTAATTCAGCTTTATTTGAGGGGTTTCTAGCATGAACCGCCTTTTAAGGTCATGTCATAGCATCTCAATTGGATTCAGGTCAGGACTTTGACTAGGCCACTCCAAAGTCTTCATTTTGCTTTTCTTCAGCCATTCAGAGGTGGATTTGCTGGTGTGTTTTGTGTCATTGTCCTGTTGCAGCACCCAAGATCGCTTCAGCTTGAGTTGACGAACAGATGGCTGGACATTCTCCTTCAGGATTTTTTGGTAGACAGTAGAATTCATGGTTCCATCTATCACAGCAAGCCTTCTAGGTCCTGAAGCAGCAAAACAACCCCAGACCATCACACTACCACCACCATATTTTACTGTTGGTATGATGTTCTTTTTCTGAAATGCTGTGTTCCTTTTACGCCAGATGTAACGGGACATTTGCCTTCCAAAAAGTTCAACTTTTGTCTCATCAGTCCACAAGGTATTTTCCCAAAAGTCTTGGCAATCATTGAGATGTTTCTTAGCAAAATTGAGACGAGCCCTAATGTTCTTTTTGCTTAACAGTGGTTTGCGTCTTGGAAATCTGCCACGCAGGCCGTTTTTGCCCAGGTTTTTTTTTATGGTGGAGTCGTGAACACTGACCTTAATTGAGGCAAGTGAGGCCTGCAGTTCTTTAGACGTTGTCCTGGGGTCTTTTGTGACCTCTCGGATGAGTCGTCGCTGTGCTCTTGGGGTAATTTTGGTCGGCCGGCCACTCCTGGGAAGGTTCACCACTGTTCCATGTTTTTGCCATTTGTGGATAATGGCTCTCACTGTGGTTTGCTGGAGTCCCAAAGCTTTAGAAATGGCTTTATAACCTTTACCAGACTGATAGATCTCAATTACTTCTGTTCTCATTTGTTCCTGAATTTCTTTGGATCTTGGCATGATGTCTAGCTTTTGAGGTGCTTTTGGTCTACTTCTCTGTGTCAGGCAGCTCCTATTTAAGTGATTTGTTGATTGAAACAGGTGTGGCAGTAATCAGGCCTGGGGTGGCTATGAAATTGAACTCAGGTGTGATACACCACAGTTAGGTTATTTTTTAACAAGGGGCAATTACTTTTTCACACAGGGCCATGTAGGTTTGGATTTTTTTTTCTCCCTAAATAACAAAAGCCATCATTTAAAAACTGCATTTTGTGTTTACTTGTGTTATATTTGACTAATGGTTAAATGTGTTTGATGATCAGAAACATTTTGTGTGACAAACATGCAAAAGAATAAGAAATCAGGAAGGGGGCAAATAGTTTTTCACACCACTGTATATATATATATATATATATATATATATATATATACACTGTATATATATACACACACACACACACACACATATATACATATACATATATACATATAAACATATCTACATATACACATCTACACATACACATATCTATATATATATACATATACACATCTACATATATATACATATATGCACACACACAAAAATATATATATATACACACAGACGTTGTACCACGTTGTCAGTTCAGCAGTCCGGTTGTAATATGACCAAGCTGTGCACTGAGATTACTTTTGAGAATGCAACGTCTAGTTTTGTCTTGGAGGAAAGCAATGTTGCCTCAAATCAATGGCAACCTTTTGTGGGGTGTGTCCCTGAGACTTATTAATTGTCATCGCAAAGCAGAGCCTTACTGGAAATTTGAGGCATTTGAATTGAAATGGGAGAACAGAGGATATAACGGTGATGCGAGGAATACATTCATGGTGTGGCGCTCTGCTGTTTTTTTGTGTAGCTGCCTTCACACAGCTTCCCCGCTGCTTTATAAACGAACGCCATATAAGGCCGTCATTTCTCCTTGCTTCGCGGTTCTGTACTGTTTTATTGTTCGTTTATTTCGATTCTTATAGCAATTGTATATCTATTCGAGACTTACTGTACTGTTCAGGTACCCATTTCCTTTATTTAATCCGCGGTTTGTACGCTATTTTTTGTTCGTTTATCACGATTAGATATATTTATTGATTCCCTTTTTAGCTGACTGCCTGCTCATATATAAGCCCGCTGGCTTTTTGTGAAGCAGCCTTTACACAGCTTCTCCGCTGTTTTATAAACGAACAACATATAAAGCCATCCTCTTTCCTTGCTTTGCCAAGAAAGCTGCCTTTTTATTTAATCCACGGGTTCTCCGCTGTTTTATTGTTCGTTTATTACGATTATTATAGTTCTCTTTATATATCACATTGTCAGTTCAGCACTCTGGTTGTAATATGAGGAAGCTGTGCAAGCTCACTCTTGAGAATGCAGTGTATAGTTGTCCAGGAGAAAAGCAATCTTGCCTGAAATCAATGGCAACCTTTTGTTGGGTCTGTCCCTGAGACTTCTTACTTCTCATCGCGAAGCAGAGCCTTACTGGAAATTGGAGGCATCTTAATTGAAATGGGAGATCAGAGGGTGTAACGGGGATGTGAGGAATACATTGAGTGTGGAGAAACTCTAGAGACAGTGTGTGTATTAACTTGCGGATTTTTCTGTGAGTATTTGGTGGCAGCGTGACAAAGATGCTTCCGCAAGACCGCGTTAGCTGCGGAGCTCAGCTCAGAGTGAAATGAGGTGAATGGGAGGGGAGAGGATGATGTCACTCCCCCACCGCCTCAACTGTCAATCCCCCCACACAAAAAGTCTCTCGGAATTTGCATAAGCACAGCCCTTCACCAGCAATTTTAACTTAGTTACAAAATGATCAAAACTCTCGTTTATACCCTGCGTCCTCTCATTAGACTTGTATCCCGCATTAGTCGTGGGCATGACAAACGCCAGCGGCAGCCTGTCTATGAACTTCATTTAAACTTTAGGTTTACACCGTGCTTTGTTTCCGCAGTAGGTGCACTTATGAATATGCTTGTTATGTGTCACTCGCTCGCTTCTTATTAGTTCCCTTCCTTCTCAATTGTATAATGCATGTTTTCTTCAGAGCTTTTTGGAGCTCTTCCTTGTTTTCTATGTACTGCGCTCACAGTCAGTTCACGTGATTACGCGGGAGGCGTGATGATGTCACACGAAACTCCGCCCCTCACAGCCATCGAGCTGAACTCCATTACAGTATAAAGAGAAAAATAGGTTCCAGTTATGACCATTACGCGTAGAATTTCGAAATGAAACCTGCCCAACTTTTGTAAGTAAGCTGTAAGGAATGAGCCTGCCAAATTTCAGCCTTCCACCCACATGGGAAGTTGGAGAATTAGTGATGAGTGAGTCAGTGAGTGGAGTGAGTGCTTTGCCTTTTATTAGTATAGATTCAGTCTTTCAATGGAAAATTGGCTATTGCATAGAGGTTAGGTTGATTAGTGACTGAAAACTGGCTACTGGTAGGGTACTGTGAGTACGCTGTTGAGTGTGTCCTGCCTTGTACCAGTGGTGTTAATAGGGAAAAGTAGATCAAAAATAAATGATCAAATTATTAGTACCAATCTGAATATTGTCCATGTTTATTTCTAAAGAATTAACTTTGCAGTATCTGATCTTTATACACAGTATTTAAAGAATCAGCAAGTTTAAATAAGCATTCATATAATTAAACAAAGATTGCTTTTCCCCTGCTATGTGTGGATGAAAATACATGATTTCTTGTAAATCATTGAATATATAATGATTTTTAATTTTTATATTTTTAATTATAGTGATACAGAAGAGTAGTAGATAGCACTGCTGCATCACAGCTCCTGGGACTCAGATTTAATCATGCTGGTCACTCTCAATGTGGCACTTATGTGCTTTCACTCCATGTGAAATTTTATCTGATTCAAGTGTTTTTTCACTTTCATCCGAAAGATGTGCATACCTGGTTAACAAGTTGGCCTTAGATGTGCATGCAGAGTACTCTCTACAGTGTTTCTGAGGCAGAATTGGGCTGTAAATTATTATAATAATATACTTTTTTTAAATAAGTAATAATGCATTTCTCTCAAAAGCATATAGCAGATGTTATGGTTAGTGAAGTAACTGTTTTTCCTTAATGCAAAAACAAATTATATTGAACTGCTTATTTAAGATATGTTTAATTTGCTTCCAAAGGAGTCCTCACCAGTGCTTGTTTTAATCCTGCAGTTCTTAATAATGCAGGAAGAATTAAAAATACATGTATATGCAAAAACAAATGTATATATTTGAATTCTGTTTTTTTTTATTATGTTTTAAATATACTGAAAAAAAAGGGTTTTGAATCAATATTTAACAGTCCCTGCATTTCATCATTTTGACTTTCACAGATTATTCCTGTTGCGTTTTAAAAAGTGTTGGACAATTTTATTTTATTCTTGTTTTTCTAATTAAACATGGCTTCATAAATTTAAGCATTTAACATATTCCGAAAATAATTACCTCAACAACTATAATTATGATATTTTGCAAAATCATTGGTAAGCCACCAGATACACTTTATGCCAGTCATGCATTTCACATCTTGGCCTTCAGTGGTGTCCTACCTGAATTAATCCACCTCTCAATACCATCATCATGATGCCACCACTCTACAAACCGTCAATATTATACAGAAGCACAGTATAACAGGGTGTTGGATCACAGACTGCTAATACTAACGCAAGAAACCCAATTAACACATTTCAAGTCTCCTTTCACTGCAGATGCAGATGCACCATATACATCATCTCTAGCAGAAGCATCAATGTCAACCTAATAACACAAATATAAAAAATCTAAATAAAATGCAATATACTCACGAAAAACGCTGATTATTTGTCATCAAATTCATCCTCCTTTCTTTCCTCAAGAACAGTTCATCAGTTACTCTGTTGTACCAGTTTTCTGTGTGTTTCTGTTCCAACAATAAGTCCTTTTCGATTGCCATGGAGGCAAAAAAAGTAGCTATTAAATCTACATGTTTTAGCTTGAGCAGGTTGCTACAGATCGCTCGCTAACCATCCAATCACATGACGTAAAAATGCTGACATTATCATATGCCTGTTAGATTGTCCTGGTGTCCCCAACTCGAAATCTGACTAATTAAAGTAACCGTTTCATTGCCATCTATTTTAAGCTACAGGCGCCCGCACCGTTGAATCTGAAGGCTCAAGACAGATTTCTTTTACCCTAGCAGCACATAATGGCTGAAATATGATTGGATAAAAGCTCTAACATAAATATACACTACTGGAAGCAGCGTAAAGAAAAGAAAAGCTATGAAATGAAGAGAATAGACTATTGTGAATTATTTAATACATATTCATGGAAAAATATATTAATAAAAAATAATAAAAACATAAGTTATTGATTATGACTTGTGTTTAGGCCAACAGCGAAGGTCTTGCTGTCCTTGATGGCCCACCACTGCTTAATACATATACTGTACCTTGATCTACTGTACAAGTACAGTATTTATAGCAGCTTGTAGGACATGGCCGTATAGGAGTGCAATGAATGGAAACATTTCAGAAGGATATCTGAACCTGTTGTTTAGTGTAATATATCTTCCATGACATGTGTCGAGTCATAAATGAATAAATAAACAAGTAAAATATTTATAAAAATCCTGACAGTAATTATTTAAGGTAAGTATATTTTGGAATTACAGAAAACATTAATACTTTTATATATCATATCCCCTAGACATTTTAATAGCAGTAGCAAGAATTTAGTTATACATTTATGAAGACCTGTGATAGGTATTTAAATTTTGTTTAGTATTAAACATACAAAATTTTATTCACTTACTCCCTGTCATGTCCATTTTGACATGACATGTTGGTGAGTCGTCTACATATTTCAAAAGGGAAACTTAATGTGAATTTTTCACTGCTAAAGGAAATAGAAACTTTCTATTTATCAATTTATTTAATCTGTGTGGCAGCAACAAATTTGCTCCTAAAACACTGCATGGAATATATCTGCTCCTTTCTCTGTTTTGAACATTCAGTAGATTGTTCATCATGATTGGTCAAACTTTTTATTTGAAATGCCCTATGAACCTTACTTGGACAAAAGCATATTATTAGTAGGTCATCCTTAATTAACAATGTGTAACTTTTCTTCCCCAAGATATATTAAGTCTTGCATCAACAGGACCAGACAGAAAAAAACAACACGAAATGGATGAATTATTGGAAGAAAACTGCAACAGGCAAAATCAGAATCGAAATAACTTTCATGAGCAGCTAAATGAAACTTTACTAACTGAGGAGCAGAAAATTATTGGTGTAGCAAATGGAACAGAAAAAGCAAATGGTATAGAGGAATCTGCTTCATTTGTTTCCCTGCCATCACTCAATAATGATAAAGATAATGGTCGAATGAAAAATGAAAATGGCACCACTGTAAAAGGTATTGATAGTGATGTAAATTAAGCAAAATGTTTGTTTTCCAGTTATAAATGCATCTGTCATGTGTAATTGAAGCTGTCTCCTGTTAATAAGTATTTTTATTTTTGCACCATATTTATGGGACTTGAAAAAAATATATATTTTAAGTTTGTTGTGGTGGTCGTATACATTTTTAAACTTATTATATCTTAAAATATCAAACTTTTATACACAGTACTTTTTCTTTTGTTCTAAATATGTTGACAAGATGATTAGTAGGCCTCAGATAATTCTAAACATAGACCACAAAATTTTCTGGGTTGGTTAAAGTTTCCTTCTCAAACTATTCTAATGCCTAAGAGAAACATTTTCATATATATTTAAGTAACATTATGATAAGATTATACTGGTATTTTTTAATAGACAATTCTTTTTGTTTTTTTTCTCCAGTGGGAAATAGTAAAGAGAGCATCCAGTTTGCAGAGCCACAAAAAAGGGATATACATATTACCTTTAGCCGCCAAGGATCTCAGTTAGAAGGAAATGACCAAAACAAACCACGTTGTCCTGTGTATATTTATAACTGTTCCCTTGATTTGCTGCGGGAGCAGCTAGTTAATCCCCGGGTGGAAAAGCACCGAGACATCTATTTTAGGTATGCGTATTCTCTAATTTAAATGTTACTAAGACATAAAAATATTCTGTATTTTAAAGTGTTTTGAGTAACATAGTGATAATTAAGGAAGAATTAGCAACTCCACAATTATATCAAGTTTAATTCTCTGACAAAATTGGGCAAAAAAGTGAGGTATAAAAATAAAAAAAATAAAAAAAACTTTTGATTGAATTGATCAATCAGGTCATCATACATCTTTTCCCAATGTACTAAGACAGTTTTAGACTTCTTAGCATTATAAAAAGAACATGTTTGGAACAAAAATATTAAGTAACTGACTATAATGTTGACTTAATACATACTGTATTTTTAGCTTATGCAATAATATCGTCTACTGCTCCAGAGGGCAGGATTATTTTGTGTTTGCCATATCATTCACATCAACTATTTTTTAATTGATTTTATATAAAATATCTACTTGGGTTTCCTTTTCTACTTAAAATTTTAATTTATAATTAATATAAGCATCTTTTGTGTGTTTTTTTTAATATTTAACATTTTTGTTTTAAATGAGAATAGACCTCAAGATGCTGATTCCTGGGAGTTGTATCAGCAGATGAAATACAGGTAGAATGATTAATAGCTTCTAGCTCACATGCTTTTTCTAAGCTTCTGAAGGTGTTTGAAGGCATGTACTTTTTTTCCTGGGTGATGGTTCTTTAAACATTAGCTCAGAGAAAAATACAGTATATCACAAAGCTATTCAAGTGCATTAGATGAAAGGAAGAATTGTTAAATTAAGAGGTTTTGTTAGATTTTAGTTTAAAACAATTGCTGCTTTCTATAGGTTTTCATTAGAAACTTAGTGCTACACTTTTACATTTTGTTTTTACATATGTATACTTGTTTAGCTACAACATTGGACACCAGGCACATACTTTCTGTACTTTCAATAGTTAATAGTGCCTGTGTTTTTAAATAAATTATAATATCAGTGGTTGATAGTTATTTTCCTTCTCTTTGTTTTTAACAGATATTTATATAGAGATCATATTACAAAAAGCTCACTTGCAAAACTATTTATTCTTAATTGGCTTTTAACTAACCTATTGTCTTGATATTGTAAACTTTGTAGACAATGTTTTTAATGTCTCTGAATAGTTTTTCTTATTTTAGGTGATGAGGTTATGTTAAGTGTTTTTGTTATGCTAAAAAATCTACAGGGAGTTTTTCACTGCTAATATTTTTCCTTTACTTTGAGAAAAAAAGCAGCAATTCCTTTTACTATGGGAGTGTACTATGAATTTTATGAACAAATGTTAGCTAATTTTTAGTAATACAATATAAAAATGGGTTACAATTTTTTAAATATGCTTTTGTATTTTTTAATCTATTACTTTAGAAATCAGAAATTTTCAGCAATTGTCAAATTTAAAATGTATCTGTTTGGATTTTGTTGAGAAGTACCCAGACCCCAAAACACCACAGGGACCCCATGTTACTCTTCTTCTTTTCTCAAAAGGGGAAGGAAACAAATAAAAAACTGTCCATTAGTGTAGTAAAGACAATCACCTTAATCCACAAAAAGACATCTCACTTGGGAGTCTAAGGCCGGAGTTATACTTCACGCGATGCGACGCATGCTGCAGCCGACGCTCCTGCTACGCAAGCGTTGTAGTGTTTATACTTGCGCGCGTAATTTACGTAAATCTGGAGGAATCCACCAGGTGGCAGTGCGAGATATTATCGCGGTGAGAACATGTTCGGCTTCTCTGTGTTGTGAATTGCCTAAAACACCTATTAAATTCCGATAACACCTTACCGCAATATCTCTGAAAAGGATGTTTATTGATTAAATCCATAAATCCAGGGATGTATGTGTCCATTCCAGGAAGCATTGGGCACGAGTGAGAAACAGTCCCTTGACGAGGCCTCAACTCATCACAAGGTGAATACAAGCACTCGCATACTCTAGCGTCATTTTAGCGGCACCAAATCCCCAAATCTGCATATCTTTTGAAGGAAACCGGAGCACGGTGTAGAATACAAGCAGGAAATACCAGCAACATAACTCCCTGCGAGACAGGGAGTGCTATCGCTCCGCCACCGTGACACCCCTATGTGTGTAATTATTCCCCCATGTGTGTATTTATTAACAGTATTCATTATTTAAACGAAATTATATGTAAAATGTAACATACACAGTTTAATGCATTTCATCATGAAAGTGATATCAAGTATAAATCTAAAGATTCTAAATGTGCAGAGAGTTGGAATATCATACATTTAATTTGTTCTGTTTGGCAATCTATTGCTGCTTTCCGCTGCTGAAGCAAAATGCCGACATACAGATGCATTCGTGGTGCTTTTATATTCAAGAGTCACATATTCCCGATCGTAATGACACGATACATTTTAAAGGTCTCACATACCATCTTTTGTGTCATCTATTTTTTATTGTTTTACTTTACCTGCTGTCAGGTCCAAGAAGCTCGTAGCGATTAAAAACTGGGATGACGTTTACGACCGTCTGCTTTAATGATAAAGTAAACTACGAGGTTAAAGTGGACATTTCGAGATTAAATCCGAAATTTCCACTTTAATCACAAAATACACGTTTTCACCGAGTCCTTTATTTTTTTCTCAGTGGCTCAAATATAACGCTATACATTATGTTGCTGTTGTTAAGTTGCAAAAATTTAAAAATAAAAAAGACATATATAAATGACACGATACATTTTAAAAGTCTCAAAGTCTTTTGTGCCGTCTGTTTTTTTTTTTGTTTTTTTGTTTTTTTTGCAACTTCACATCAGCTACATAATGTATAGCGCTGTATTTGAGCCATTCATCAAACAGCAAAGTGCACACATCGATCCCCGAAGGATCTCCATAGAGGCTTGCTGTCACATGTAGATAGTAAACAGAGACTCTGACGCACGCTCCCACTTTTAGCACACTGCCCCCGACTTTTGCTGGTACTGCAACTCGCGCACGCGTCGCGTTAATTTCTGAGGACCTGCTCAGAGGACGCATGAAATGAATGCTGGGAACGCGTGGCAGCCATGATGCGGGTGCGTACGCGTTCTGAGCGTGAAGTATAAATGAGCCCTTACTCCTTTTTCCCTAGGGAATCGTCATTTATTTATTTATTTTTTTTTTGTGTGAAGCAGTTTCAGGTCTACCATGATTCAACAGAACAACGGTGACCAAATCTCAAATACTCCCAGGAGAAGCTTCAGCCATTCTGGCCAACTGGGCTGTTCCTTCTTAATTGAAGATCCTGTCTCTCTGGGTTTACTAAATATACATTATTTTAACTTGCGTTATGTCAATCCTTTATATATTACCCAATCTGGTAATATATTAGTCATCATCCTAAACTTTATTTTTGCATCCTGTCCATGACATCTCAGCTACAGATGTTTTGCAGCAATTAAAGTAAATTAAACCTTGTAAACAGAAGAAAATAATTTACACAGGTGTCCCAGCTTCTTTTGATTACTTAAAAACCCTCTGTCTGTCCTAAAGCAGAGTTGCAACAGACTATGTTACTACACCCTGTGTAGTACTACTTGGACAATATTCCAGTGGTAATTGCATGAAAACAATTGCAACAGGCAATTAACAAATGAAATGAGACAAAGCATTAATACCCTTAGAAGTGTAGGCCTTTCATTTAGAGAAATTGCAAAAAACAAAAAATCAATGTGTCAGTCAGTACAATCCACGGGCAACTGGGAGAAACTCTGATAGGAAGAGATCTGGCAGACCCAAAGTCATAACCCAATCAAAAGAAAAGTTTCTGAGGGTCCGCTTACATGAGAGGCACCTCACAGCACAACAGCTTCAAGCACAGCTTAATAGTGGTAAAAAAAAACCCTGTGCTGCAGGTTTGACAGGGAAAGTGGCAGTAAAAAAACTATTCCTTAAAGGACAAAATAAAGTCTTGAAATACCGTCTGTGGAATACTTCAGACTGGACAAAGTCTCCTCTTCACACTCTTTTTGATTGGATTGTGACTCAGGCAGTTTATTGTTTACCTTTTCAACATTTTAGGTCATTCATTGCATTCCAACTAATTAATATCATGGATCAGGAAGAGCGTTGAAATTGCAGCCATGAAAATGGACTCCATTGATGTCCTGTATATATCACGGATCAGGAAATGTGTTGAAAATATATTCAGACTACACTCACCAGGGTGTTACCAACCAGTAATGGAAAGAATTACTAGACATACAAATGGTTTCTTTCCTACTTTAGTCATTATGGTTAAACACAGTCTCTATTTATAAACATTTTGGTTCAGTCTAAATTAGATTTATTTTATGTTTATTTCAATAAGATGTACTGGTCAGTTGTGCAATTCTAATTTGTCATATTGTTTTATATATTTTTGTCTTGTGTGATACATTTTTCAGTACCACTGTATATAATATTGTGATGGAGTTTTGTATTGTATATTGTGTTGTTGATTGTATTTACTTTGTTATGTTTATGGATGTAACACAGAGAGAAGTTCCTAGCAACTGTGTTGCCTGGCAATAAAGTTCCAGATAAGACAGGACCATTTTGTTTCCCCAATTTGGTGGTACTTGAGGGAGGTCTTCAAGTACCACCTGACAGCTGCTTGTACCAAAGGTTGAGCATGACCTTTCTAGAGTATTGTGTTTTGCCTTATCTGATCTGTTTTTTCTCTTTGAGTTGAATAAAAATGAAACAAGTAATTTTATACTTGTATTATATTACAATACAAAATGTAGGTTATAATAAATCATTTCTGTGGGACATTAAACATTGCTGAATTTGAAATAATGTGGCGTGTTGTGTTGTACAGTATGTCAGTACAGATACCTCATTGTAGTTTTGCTGCATTTTGTCAAATACATCATTCTAGAGATTTGGCAGTAGGGTTATTTGGTGATAAACTGATACACTGTAGTATTATAATGTTATTCATTGTGATATTTCAGTTGTACATTTTATTCAGATTATTTATTCCAGAAACAATGCATTTTATTGCTACTTGCATAACAAGATACATCAACCTTCCTATAGAAGGTGCTCAGCCATCCTTAAGCACTTTTGTAGCATTTACAATGCAGAATGCCCTGAATGTTTAAACTGTGCACTTGGTTCATTTCAGTTTTCACAAGCTTAGGGGTAAAAAAAAAAAAGACTGACATGAAAAAAATATTTAAAAGCATTATCATATTAACATCAAGTAATCAGGAAGCCTTGGAAATTGATGTAATTGAAGAAGAAGCCTTAGCTGAATTATCTTGTCATTTTGGCTGCTTTACTCACATGTCCTGCAGTCAGTTTGTCCCCCCTCCTTCTTATATTGATAAGTCAACAGTATTAGAAGATATAACCCATGAGAAAAAGGGAAAAACGTATTTGTTGTTTTTAAATAAATATAAAAGTAAATGAAAAGAAGAGAATATGAAACATTTCCCCAATAATTAATTAATATGGATTTTTTTTAAGTATTTTAGAAATTGCAATAACACATTTTGCTGGTGTATGACAGTTTAATAGATTTATTGTGAAAACAGCATATAATTCTCTCATTTATGTATATTCAGATTATGTATTTATTTTGAATTATTGGTTTATAATGCAGCTGCAGACCTAAAGGTGCATATCACAAGGAATCACCAAGAGTCTTGATTACATAATTTTCCACTGTTGGGATTTTTTTCTGAAACTAATATTCCAGGTTATTCTAAAGATTTTACACAAATCCCAAAAATCCATTTCCGCAATTTTTGAAACATTTACAGAAACTGATATAAATTAATTCAAGTCATTTTTTTCCTGATTAGGAATTAAAATCTGTTACAACTATATAGCGGTACGAATTATTAGAATATATGAAAAACATAATATTCTCAAACCTGGTCAATCTGTTTTAGGGTTATGGGATGCCAAAACCTATTTTTCTAACACTGAATACATGGCAGCAAACAATCCTAGACTGGTTGCCAGTCCATAATTCAGTCTTACACCCACAATTGTATAGGACAAATTCAGAGTTGCCAGTGTGGGATTTCTCTTCTAAATCAGACTTTCTTCCCCAATTTGTGGCTCAGACGTGGCAATTGACTATTTTTCAACAAATATTTCAAACATATTTGCAGTAATGAACAAAGTGTAAAATACTTTATTTATCATTTGATAGTAGAATGTGGCTATATTCATTTTTACATATAGGAAAATGACATAAAACATGAAAGCAAGTTAGCATGGGTTGTTCTCCTTTTTGTCCTATAAAGGTAGAGCAAACTTGTGTATTATTTCTCCCCTTTTTAACTTTTATCTGAAGAATTACCCACAGAAATGTACAGAATTAGATTTAAATGCTTTTTCAAGATTAATGTTGTTTTTGTTTCATTCAACTGCAGAGATAAACCTTTTCAGTTGTTTATAAGTTTTTCATTGCATGCATGGTTTGATACAGAAGCCTTGAATTTCTTCACAGCGTGTCTGTTATTGCTCGGCCATGCCCATAGGCTCCCCTGTGAGGGTGGTGTACATTGTTTGAAGCTGTTTTGTCTCTGTGTTCTGGCACCTACTCGGACATAAAAGGAGCCCTTGCAAGTTTAATTTAGTTTAGTATTGAATTCAGGAGATTATTATAAGAGCTAAAATATACCATCACACAGGTTTTTGCTTTTAGTAACAAGTAACACAAACAACTAGAACGACATATACTAATATGTTCACTGACTTTATCCTAAATACTTGTCCAGGTGTTAGGTGGCATGAGAAAGAAGGAGATGCATGCTTCCTGTACTCTTGCTCTTACACACTCACTGCTACGCATGGTGGCATGAGAAGGTACAATGCATATGCTTTCCAAGAAAATTGCATGTATCTTTTCATATGTATATCTGACCTGACTAACTGATTTTGTCAATCAGTGTTGCATTGGGCTTGCATTTGATGTGGTTCAGCCTTTGATAAAACATCTTGTCCACAAAATGTCATTGGTGTACATGGGTAATTTTTATTTAAAGCAATTGATGAACATTTGCATTATAAGCTATTTTTCTGCAGTATATGAAAACTATAAATTTTAATAAATAAAGGTCAAGCCTTATTTTCTATAATTTAGCAGAAGAGACAGGTGTTGTCTAGATATATTTCACTATGTGTGATGACTTGAATGTTTACTTCTTATAAGATGAGGTTCTCCTCTGTAATGTGGCTTCTGTTTCCTGGAGTTTGCATCAAAGTTGCAAAAACAGTTCTGATCATCAAAATTAAAGTTATAAGCATTTTTTGATGTGGGAGTTTTTAGAGGTAAACATTTTCTCTTGTACACATTTCTAGCTCTCAGATTCTGTGTTCAGAAATTTGTTTGGTCATTTGTGTTACACAATTTTTAGCAGTAAAAATATAATTTAGGACCTTGGCAAGAATTTCAAATAAAATTGTGCAGTCTTTTAAATATTGATGTCATAAATTAAAGTCATGATGTATCTTATTGGCAGAACAAAAGAAGTCTGAAATCAGATTGTTGCTTGAGTATGAGAATTGTACTTTTATGGTTTAATTTGATGATAATTCCCTATTTCTCATAGCTTTTTCCTTTGTGGGCTTTTATGTTGCTTGTTTTTGCTTTCTTCTTCTGTACAGCTTAATGTTTAATTTATTAAACAAGCTAAAGTACTTCTATTTTCTCTCAGTTCTTCTTTACTTATTACTAAAAATCGATTGTAAAGTTTTTCCATAGACACAGATTGAAGCTTTTCCTTTTCAATTATACTTTTTTGTTTTTATAGGTCAATGTACCAGGAGCGTAGTACCAGTACCTCTTGGACTGATCTCTTGGCACATTCTCACAAATACAAAGTTCTGACCAATTACTGCAGCCTACTACAGGAACACTACCATCAAAGCTATGTAAAAGGTATGATTAGAGTTTCTAATTACTGTAGAATAATTAACCAGTAATAATTTTTTAAACCATTTTTGTTTTATTTTTTTTTAGTAAGCAGAGTCAAATAATATAATAAATACATTATAACTCATACTAAAAAAATGTTGAATGTAGTAACTACACTTTATTTATCTAAGCTTTAAACGTACCACATACTAGACAGGTACACTCTTGATTTCAGATTTTAGTTAACTGAAAACAGTTTTAATACAATTCAAGGTATACATTTATCAAAAAGAGTAGTGAATGAAATCAAAGGCAAGTCAATTACAGAGAATAAAAAAGTTTTCTGTAATTCAGAAATATATGTTTCAGGACATCAGAATAAATTGCTTTGTTATATGGGTTGGAACTTGAGAGAACGGTACAATGAAATAACTAATAATAACTGCATATTGGCTGCTTTATTTTTCATTTAGATAACAAAAACATTTTTTGACAAAGGTTTAAATGAAAACTTTATAAATGTAAAACAAATGTAGACCTACAGACACTGAAAATATATAAATTGTTGAATGGAAGTTTATTTTTTTAGAGAAAGATTAGTTCTTTAAAGTTAAGTAACTTTAATAATACTATGAGAAAGCACCACAAGCGCCTTTTCCAGATTATTGGGCCTTATTTTTCAGTTGGTTTATTTTAATTGATAATGTTAAAATCTATGTTCAATATAATTTCTGCAAGTAATTATAATTTGTCCAAAAGGAGCAAGTAAATGCGAACATGAATATTATGTAAACAGGTTTTTTTCCTTGAAATTAACAGTTTTAATTTTCTACAACAAATATGAAGTAATACTGCTTAATGTAGTGTTAACTCAACAGAAATAGTAAGGTGAATTACATGTAGTAGTGTTTTATGTTTCAATCAAAACTTTATTTTTGAATCACATGGAATGAAAATAAAGAATCCTCTTGCTGGATTGACATATGGCATGCTTGTTCCTGTTGCAATAGACTTCTGCTCAGTTTGACCCCAAATGAGATACATAAATTGAAATTTCCTTTCTTTGTTTGGAAAGAATAGCAAGATACAATATGACAGTGGCAATTTTTTCTATATGCATGTTATTTTTTCCCCTCAGGTGTTTATCGTAGTTTACAACAATCATACCACATAAGTTCACAGGATGTATTGACAGCAATGGATTACTGTGAGGAGTCCCTGAAGGAAATTGAAATCACAACTTTTCTACAGACCTTGTGTGGCCATATTAAAAACTTTAAAGAAAGTTTTGACCATCCAGTTGTGTCCTTAGATGAAATTCCACCTATTACAAAGACTACATTCACGGTTGGTGTGAATGAACCAGACGAAGAGGGATCTGATAGAGGGCCACTTGTTTCCACTTCCAGGTATGAGATATATATTCTTTTTAAATATGTTAATAACTTTTATATATTAGTTTTATATCTAGGGCTATACAGACTAAAGTTTAACTTTATCTACCAGCTATAGCACAACAAGTTGCACAAAAAATGATTTAGGAAAGCACATATAAATAATAAATAATATAAATAGAAGTAAATTTTATATAAAGATAGTAATCATCTGTGCTTGAAAACTTTGGCATTTTCATCAAACAAACTCTCTAAATTATGTAAATAAAAATAAATCAAAAATATGCAGTAAGCATGGTACACCAGTAACGGGGAAGATCAAGGCTTTTTCCGTTATAGATATGTTGAAAGTGGTCATTGCTTTATGTGACCTTGCAAACTTTTGTTATTGTCTCAAAAAGAACAATCTGTGATGAACTTTCTATAACAAAAAAGGATGTGCTGTCCAGGAACCTGAAATTCTCCACCATTTCTACTGCCTTTTTAATGTATGAATGGAGATGACACACTTCACAAAGTCTATACAGTCAAGCATTGTGTCTCTAACTTCCCTTTTATATTTTTAAGCATGATTTTACATATTTTTCCCATACAGAGTAATGCATTCCTTTTGGTGTGTTCGAAGGCACTTCATTTTCTTTTGTCTGACTTATAGCTCATTCTGGGTTATCCTACCACATTAATATCATAACCATGCTATTACATTGCTTGACTCCAAGTTAGGTTGTGTTTAATTTGTATTGTATATTATTCTGTTGTTCTTGAGGATCTCCTTAGAAGATCTACTTTCTCAATCCAGTGACGTTCCCTTCCAGTAGTTCAATTGATTGTCTTTTTGATTTATTGATTGGTCATTGTATGTAAAAGTATTGGAAATTCTGGTTAAGTTGGCTTAGTTGTTGGTGTTTTACAGCTCTGATTAAGTCAATTATAATAAAGAATGAAGTGAGACGTAAAATTAATTGTTTGGTACACTGAATGAGTTAAATTATATGTGGTGCTGAGTATAAAATATTTTTAGTGATTAACTTTAGTTCTCAAGGAAAATCATATGGTTTACCTAAATATTGTATAATAAATATATTACAAAATATTATACATGACTTTGCATGATTTACTATGACCAAAAATGTTAAGAAAATGTGGTCTTGTATGTTTAATATTTGTGCTAAAATAATTTAATTTTGCCTTTGTATGAAACTAGGTGAATGTAGTTGCTAAACTGTATACTTATTTATTATTTTACTAGTATAGAGACAGAAGATGTCAGTGAAGCAGAGTCTCGAGGAAGACTCTCTAATCCTGCCTCACCTCTTATATCTGAAGTACAGGAGACACACAGAAGATATCCTGAATTCCCACTTTCACTTTTACACACAAATCAGAAATGTGAGCTTTATCCTGATTTGCATCAAATCATTCAGGTTAGTCCAGAAACAAGAGACATAAGCAAAAAAAGGCCTTAATAATTAAGAATGTTTAATTATTGTGTTCAATGGTTTGAAGTGCAAAAATAAATAAGTACACTACTATAGAAAATACAGTAAAAGGCCAATAATTAACAAAATGTATGATCATGTGTTACATTTTAGTAAAAGTTTATTCCTAAAATGTGTTTTAGACACTACTCTGGCTTTTGAAAATAACTTGGGTATTACAAGGTTCTGTAATGATTATTAAGCTTTGTTTGTTTGTGGTATTTTTAAAAAGTAACTCTTTTGGCTCATTGTTTTGAATCAGTATTTAATTCCATTTTCAAAATACATGCATGTATTTTTAGGACAAATTTCAAGAAATCGGAGCACAATATTTCAAAATAGTGCCTTCAAACCCTCATTACTTTTTCTACTGTCCCACATCACAAAAGAAGGAGGTAAGTATAAATAGACTAAGAAATGAGATTTCGTTTCTGTGAAAAACTATTTATATTGTGTAAACTTTTAGATGTCTTATTTTAGTAGTAACTGTTACTTTGATTTAACTAATATTCATTTTTCATTTATTTGTTTTTTTATTGAGGAGGGTGTGGATCGAGGAGAGGTACACAGGAGACCCAGCGATGAGATGGAAGTGTCTGAGGCAGAGCTGGCAACAGAGGATGGTGAGTATTGTCCAATAAATAGTGTCATTTCATTTAGTACCGGGTAAACATTGTGAACATTACAATTAAAAAACTACAGGCTCTTATTTTAATTTTATGGGAGCCATTTCTTATAATAAAATATTGACTTAATTTTATATTAGCTTTTTCTTGCCTTGGATCAAGCACTGCTAAATCCCCATTTTACTGTATATCATAGGATGAATCTATACTAATAAAAGGCAAAGCCCTCATTGACTGACTGACTGATTCACTGACTGACTCATCACTAATTCTCCAACTTCCCGTGTAGGTAGAAGGCTGAAATTTGGCAGGTTCATTCCTTACAGCTTACTTACAAAATTTAGGCAGGTTTCATTTCGAAATTCTACGCGTAACGGTCATAACTGGATAACCTACTTACGTACTGTGACGGCTGGCCCCGGCACAGACAGACGGACATCATATTGTCACCACACACCATTTATTTACAGTATTATTTACAAAGTTTGTGCTCACGTGCACCCCCAGTGCCTTCTCGCACCGATCTCCCCAAGTCCAGGCCCACAGTCTTTTGTGCCTTCCTGGCCGCCTCCCGTCCTCTCTCTCCAGTTCCGTCTGCTTCCTCCCGACTTCCACCAATGACTGGAGGGAGGCGGTCCCTTAAATAAGGCTCCCGGATGAGCCCCAGGTGTTCCGTCTTTGGCCACGCCCCAGCGTGGCGGCTGCCTTCCTGGCAGCTCTCCGGGCGCCACATAAAGTCTTCCCCCCGGCACTTCCTGGTGTGGCGGAAGTGTCGGGCTCCCGGGATAATTAGGCACTGGGGCGCCGCCTGGCGGTGGCCACGGTCCCTGCAGGGCTGGGCCTTCCATGCCCTGTACCCGAGGCCCCCTGCGTAACCAGGGACGGACCCCCCCACTCTGTCTGGAGGAGGCACTCGCCCTCCTCTTGTCCTCCAAGGCGTCCCGGCCGGGCTCCAGCCCCAGCCGCGGACCGTGCGGGACAAACCGGCATCGGATCGCCGCCTGGCGGAGACCACGGGCCCCTACAGGGAAGGGCTTCCATGCCCTCAACCCGTGGCCCCCAACAGAACCAGGACGGGGCCCCCGCGGTGTGGAGGAGGCACAAGCCCTCCTCTCGTCCTCAAAGCGCCCCGCCGGGCTCCAGCTCCGGCGGCGACTGCATGGGATCAACCGGCATCGGGGCGCCGCCTGGCGGCAACAACGGGCCCCTACAGGGTAGGGCTTCCATGCCCTCACCCGTGGCTCCCAATAGAACCAGGACGGACGCCTCGCGGTCTGGAGGAGGCACAAGCCCTCCTCAGGTCCTCCTGGGCGCCCCGGCGGGGCTCCAGCCCCGGCCGGGGGCCACAGTGCCCCACCGCTAGCGAGGACACGTGGGTCCGAACGGCACAACCGAAGGGCAGCACGCCCCCGGCGAGGGTCCTACTATGCCCCAGGGTCCAACACGGCACCCTGGGGCATCCGCCTCGGCACCCCGCCGGGCGCAAACGCGCCCCTGTGGTCTCGCGCCGCTCCCCGCTGTTCCCCGCAGTTGGGACACTATTGGCCTCTCGGCGTGGAGCCCTCCGCGAGCGGCCCGCTCCAGGAGGGCAGGTCCCTGACGACGTTGTCCCCAGCGCTCGCCGGGGCTTCGGGCCTGTGGAAAAAAAGCAAAGAGGGCCAGAAGCACTGCCAGGACACTCACCCGAGTGCCCTGCCGGTCTCCGTACCGCAGTGCTCCTGCCCCCTCCGACAGCCCCTGACTTGCCTGCTGAAGTCCTCCGTCGCAGGTTCCATGCCCATCCGCCTGTTGTCCGCGGCACGCTCTCGCAGGCGGCTCGCCCAGCCGCCCAGGGGATCTCCTCTGCCCGCACAGAGGGCGGCCCTTCTCGGACGCCGCGCTCCAGTGCGCGCCCTTTCCTATCGGAGGAACCGCATTCACCCTTCGGTTCCTCCTTCTTTTCTTGGACGCTGACGGTCTGGGTCTGAGCACAACAAAGCTCAAATCCAGCCCCGTCTGCGCCCAGGCAGAGCGACAGGAGACAGCTGCAGGCTTGGGCGCAGGGCGCTAGGACCCAGGGCACTCAGCAGCCCGATCCTACCAGCCCCTGCATATTCGAGCTCCTCGCCCGCGCTAGCCGTCTGCACGCGGCGTCTGCTGTCGGGAGGTTGCTTACTTGAGCTGATCGTCCGTAAGCGGTCACAGCCATGTTCGCAAACCTCCCGCTTGCTTTACGGGACGGTAATACTCACCCCCGCCGTGTTCTGCCGACCTCCGGTTCCAGCGCCGCGCCGATCCTCCGTCACGCGGCGTCTCTCCCGACGCGACCGCCTTTCCGTCAGCTGCTCACACTGAGCGGCGAGAACACGTAGCAGCTCCTCTAAGGACGGCTTGGCGGGCCGAAGGGACTCCTCCGACACACGCCGAGCCGCTGGTGGAGAGAGAGACAGACGTCGGTGAGCTTACCTGTCGATCGGCTCCACGCGCGCCTGCCTCCTCTGGGCCACTCCGTCTGGCCCAATCGGGTCTCGTTCTGGCACGAGATTGGCGTTCCTAGGTCCCGCCTCCATCCAATCCTCAGCGGGCACACTAGACACACCAGCCAACCCCGTGCCTGTCAGCGGGCGGGACATCCGGCCCGCGGCCATTTTGGCTCTTTCCTCCCTAGTGCGGCGACATGCTGGCTCTTCAGGTTGCAGCGTCTCCCTTTCAGCAGCTCTCCCGGCTGCTGCGGCGCTAAAGAGGCACCGCGGTTCGACAGGGCCCCTGCCACCGACAAGGATCCGGGCGCCCCTGCCTGTTAAAGAAAAAACAGACGCGGGCCCTTCCCCTGCGAGCAGGAAACTTACCTCCCGGGTCCTGTCTGTCCGGGGAAACGTCCCCGGCATGGCCTCGATAGGCGGCCTGCCGTTCCGGGCGCCTTCTGCCACGGCGATGCTTGCGGGAGCCCGCTGCACTCCAGCAATGCCATGGTCCTTCCTCCGCACCTGGGAAGCTTCGGCCATAATGCGGTCCGCGGCGGTCTCCGGGTAGAACGCTCAGGGTTGTGCACGGGCGCTCCTGCGGCCAGTGTGTGGGGTCCGCTGCTGCGCCGGGCCGTTCACAGACATTTTTGATACAGGTCCCGCCCTGCACCAGGCGGAGCATCCTGCCGACTACGCCACTGTGACGGCTGGCCCCGGCACAGACAGACGGACATCATATTGTCACCACACACCATTTATTTACAGTATTATTTACAAAGTTTGTGCTCACGTGCACCCCCAGTGCCTTCTCGCACCGATCTCCCCAAGTCCAGGCCCACAGTCTTTTGTGCCTTCCTGGCCGCCTCCCGTCCTCTCTCTCCAGTTCCGTCTGCTTCCTCCCGACTTCCACCAATGACTGGAGGGAGGCGGTCCCTTAAATAAGGCTCCCGGATGAGCCCCAGGTGTTCCGTCTTTGGCCACGCCCCAGCGTGGCGGAAGTGTCGGCTGCCTTCCTGGCAGCTCTCCGGGCGCCACATAAAGTCTTCCCCCCGGCACTTCCTGGTGTGGCGGAAGTGTCGGGCTCCCGGGATAATTAGGCACTGGGGCGCCGCCTGGCGGAGACCACGGGCCCCTACAGGGAAGGGCTTCCATGCCCTCAACCCGTGGCCCCAACAGAACCAGGGCGGGCGCCCACTCGGTGTGGAGGAGGCACAAGCCCTCCTCTCGTCCTCCAAGCGTCCGGCGGGCTCCAGCTCCGGCCGGCGACTGCATGGGATCAACCCGGCATCAGGCGCCGCCTGGCGGCAACCAGCGCCCCGGCGGGGCCCCTACAGGGTAGGGCTTCCATGCCCTCGACCCGTGGCTCCCAATAGAACCAGGACGGACGCCCCCTCGCGGTCTGGAGGAGGCACAAGCCCTCCTCATGTCCTCCTGGGCGTCAGCGGCGGCTCCAGCCCGGCCGGGGGCCACAGTACATATATACGGCCATAGCCTGTAGCTTGGTCGCCGTGTGAGGCGGAGTTGCGTCCCTCATCGTCACACCTCCCATGTAATTGAGTGCCTCCCCATATAAGGCCGTCCGTCAGCAGCTATCCAATAGACATGCTGCCGCAAAATATTCGTGGATGAAGGACTGTGCTTATGCAAAAGAAGATGAGATGGTCAGGGATAGAATAGTATTTGGCACAAACTCAAGAAAAGTGCAAGAGAAACTTTTAAGTGCCGGGTCTGAGCTAACATTAAATAAAGCCGTGGACATCGCAAGATCGCACGAGATAGCAGAAGCACAACTGAGAAGCTTCGCTGCATGTACTCTGAGCGGCTCACGTGAACTGACTTTGCTGGACTGGGAAAGGTAAACCTGTGCATGCAGTGTGTGATGTCTCAGACACACTACTTCTCCGCTGCGAAGCGCGGGTATTTTGCTAGTCATTAATATATGATATAATCATTATTTCTAAAAACTCCAAAGTCTGTGTAGGCTTAGGAACTGCAACTTATATGTAGTCTTTTTTTCCATACAGCACATAAAATGCTAAGATTTATGTGGTAGACTTTAAGTGGTGTTGTTCTGTTGAGCCATAACAAACAATCACAATATCTATATATATAACTAGCAAAATACCCGCGCTTCACAACGGCGAAGTACTGCCTTAACATTTTTATTAAGAAGAAAATTAAACCTTTTTAAACTGAGGGAAAATATACCAATAATTATTTGTTAAGGATCTCTTTGTATACCACACTGTGAGTTCGGCCCTCTGGTTGTAATATGACCAAGCTGTGCGCTGAGCTTACTCTTGAGCATGCAACATACAGTTGGCCGTGTGAACAGTAGTCTTGTTTCAAATCTTACAGCTTGGATTGCTGCTGTCATAATCGGTTTGAGTTTCATGGTTTGTTTCAATTACGACAGTATTTGTAGGACTTGTGTTGAAGAGACATTCGGCATCTGTCAAGCGTTGTAAGCATACAACCGGTTTCATCAATAACTTCACATCCAGCTTTTGAGAGTTTAAACATTCATAAACATCAAAGTGTCCACCACTCGTCACCTGTCAATCTAAGATGTTTAAGAGGCATTGGCGGTTGTCGAAAGGTGTAAAATATTTGGCCATTTCGGTATACTTGAAAGCGACAACCGAACAATTCATCGGCAGCCAACAACTCACATGCAGATGCATAGGTGAAGGGCTTAAGCATTTCACTCTTATAGTGCTCCTGTGTAGTATAATTATCTCCTGTACCGTCATCAGTGCACACCTTGAACCTGTCCCAGTTATTCAATACATAAGACACAATGTTCCCCCGGATATCAAGAGTGAGCCTGATATGGCCGTGCAATATGTAACAAAGAGAATGGAAAAGGTAGGTGCCATCTCCGGGCATGGAAACCACTCGGTAAGTGACAGTTCTTTGATCGACGGTGATCAACTCAATAGACATGTTAATGGGGGTACGGTTGGAATGATAAATGAAATGGGTACCTGAACAATGTAAAGTAAGTCTAAAATACCTACACAATAACTATAATCGTAATAAATGAACAATAAAACAGCGGAGAAGCCGTGGATTAAATAAAAAGGCTGTAGTTATCAGCAGGAAGATGTGAATCCCGTGGCGAAGCAAGGAAGGGAATGTAGAGACTGGAGCGACGGACAGCCTTATATAAGCAGGCAGCCAACAACGCCGCCTCACACGGTGACCGAGCTGCAGGCTATGGACGTATATATGTATGTATGTAGGATTCAGTTAGCATTGGGAACCCGCGTAACAAATATCTTAAAGATTGGCCCATAAGTAACAACGACCGTTGAAAAGTTCAATATGGCGGCAGACAGTGGCATCATACCACCGAAATAAGTACCAAATTTCAGCCTTCTACCTACTCGGGAAGTTGGAGAATTAGAGACGTTGGAAACTTCAATATGGCGGCTGACAGTGGCATCATACCACTGAAATAAGTACGTACATTGGTTTTGGTTAGCTTCATGAAGATGGGGACATAAATAAGAAAGTTCAACATGGCGGACGTTGTTGACCGTTATGACCATTATGTGTAGAATTTCGAAATGAAACCTGCTTAACTTTTGTAAGTAAGCTGTAAGGAATAAGCCTGCCAAATTTCAGCCTTCTACCTACACGGGAAGTTGGAGAATGAGTGAGTGAGTCAGTGAGTGAGTGGGGGGTTTTGGTGGGTGGGGTTTGCCTTTTATTAGTATAGATTCACCAAGGGCACGCAAGACAGAGAGCCACGCCCACCAACTCACAGAGCCCCGCCTGCCAACTCTATGACCATGGGATACACTTGACAGAGCCCCGCCCACCAACTCTAACCCTCCTCCCACATCATGGGATATGCACGACAGAGCCCCGCCCACCAACTGTAACTGTCCTCCTGCATCCACCGTCGCTCTCGAGGCATGTGTACTACCTGCTCATGTGCCCACACGCAACAACTAATTAAACACAGCCTTAGTCACTTTCATCTGTGCTACTGGCGTGAGAGAGACACAAACAGAGGCGAGAGAGAGACACACACGCACATACACACACACACACACACACACACACGGGCGCGCGAGAGAGAGACACACACACACACGAGAGAGAGACACACACACAGGCGCACGAGAGAGACACACACACAAACACACACACACACAAAGGCACGCGAGAGAGAGACACACACACACACAGGCGCGTGAGAGAGAGAGAGACACACACACACAGACACACAGACAGGTGCGCGCGCGAGAGAGACACACACACACACACGCACAGGCGCGCGTGTGCATTGTTGCAATGTTACTTTTCTTGGTTGTTTATTAAATTACAGATTTTTCAAATGTTCATTTTTTTCCCTGTGCTTAAAACTCATTAAAAAAAAGTGTTTTTAGCAAGCAGTTTGTAGCACTATAGCATGAACTCTTGCAGTGTTTTCTCTGTTGTTCAAGGTTTTCTCAGTGTTATTCAATGTTTTTACATTTAGTTTACTATTACGCTGTGCATTCTATGGTATAATTAACTATATTTGTGCTTAAAAACTCACCCTCCTCCTGCGTCAACCCTCGCTCTCGAGGCATGCACACTGCTTGCTCATGTGCCCACCCCTAACACGTCACCAAACACATTCTCACTCGCTTTGGTCTATGCTACAGTCCACACGCAGCTGTAAGCCACGTTGACTGTTCACGTTGATAATGATGCTAATATATTTTATTTTCAAAAAGTAGAACATTACAATGGCATGCTACTTATTCAAACCAGAGTCAACCAAAGATAATTTTAATCAAAATCTGAATTTTCTGGCAGATGTTCATTATTGAAGATGAAACTCTAACATTCTTGTTTACTCAGATGTAGCCTTTTTTCAGATATACACTGACACTGTGTTTTAGTAATTTCATTAGTTTAGAAATATGTTGAACTTTTCTTTTCTTTCATTACTTTTAGAAAATGTGTCTGGCTGTTGTATTGTGACAGAAAGTGACACTGATCTTGAAGTTGAGTACCTAGAACGTTTGGACCGTGAGTTACCTGGAAACAGTTCTCTATCTGACTCTAATACTGTCAATCAGGATGAGGATTCTTTCAGCATTTTGGAAGGAGATTCATTTCTGGAACCTGAAGAACCACAACAGGAGCTGCCTCCTCTTTTTGTGCACCTCACATGTTCTATCAATGTAAAGAATTGCCATGGTTCTATGCCAATGCAGACATTACCTACTTGTCTGGGTGAGCACATTTTAAAGTAACTATAGATTTTTGATCAACTGTATTGGTAATCTAATCAGCAATTAATAGTTAGAGTACTTTTAAATAAATTTAAATATGAAAACAGAAATTGAAAATGCATATTAAGTATTTAAGTCTTTCCTATTCATTTATTTCAGTAATTGTAGAATATAATAGTGTAACAGGTCACAAAGTATGCAGTTTATAAAAAGAAAGTAAAACAACAAACGTTAGACCTCTTAAGCATCAGGTTACAATTCTAATGCCATTTAGTAACTACTCAGATTTGATTGTTTCCATCCAAAGCAGAAAAAGTGATTTTTTTACATTCATCTTTTCAGACAGTATTATAACCCATGTCTGTGTGTACTTGCATATTTTATCTGTCCAAGTGATGATTTTATTAATGTATGTTATAGATCATAGTTTGATTGTCTTTTGTAAACGTCTTTGTTTCAGGGGAAGTGATAACATGTTTGGAGAATGCAGAATCAATTCAGTCTGTAGATTTGAAAGACTTATCTGTCACTCTTGATATCTTCGTTCTTACACTACCACTGGAAATTGAGATGATATCTGCAGATCCACATCATAAAAGGTATAATGCTTTAATATTGTTTAAACAAAAGATGCCGCTATGCATTTTTTTTCTTAAGTTAAGTAAACTGATATGCAGGTTTTTGTTTACAAATATAGTGTTTTTCTGTGTTCTTTTTAAGTTTGACTTTTTCTCAAGTGTGTCAAATCAGGAATAAATTAGTCTTTAGAACATTTTTTCTGGAATTTTGAAATCTGTAGCAGAGATAATTATACACTTTACCGATGCTTTGAAAGTTTATGAAGACACAAAGAAGTGTATGTTAAGGCCTGGTTACTTAAGTAATGTAATGAGTAAGGAGTCATAAATGCATTTTTACAGTACCTAAACTAAAGTGTTACCTAATTTTTTTATTATTAAAATAATATGGCTTCCTTTCCAACCCTACAGCTGTCTTTTACTACATTTGCATGCACTGTGCATTTAACCATTTAATAATAATTATGCCTTTTTTATTTTATTAAAGTAGAGATATCTATTGACATGTGTTAAAAAATTAATACAAATGTTTTATATAGAGTTTGGTGCCTGGAGCAAAGATGGCTCAAAATCAAAGGTATTAGAGCCAAGCTCACAGATACTGTTGTTTTGGTTTTTTTTTTTTTAAACGTGTCTGTTCATTCCAAGAATATGACTTTAAATACTTTTTATACCATTGCAACTGCTTCCAATCCTCCACTGGACTGATATAAACAGTATTGCATGATAATTGAAATGCATGGAGTATAAATTCTCTGCAATATTGCATATGTCTGTAAGAAATAAATTTTGCCAACATGTGACTGGAAAAAGTACTTTGTTTTAAGTGAATTCCTTCCTTGTGCCAGTTGTTGCTGGGTATGGACTAGGACTACAGCCTCACTTTCTTAGATTATTGTATTTACAACGTATTTGTGGTTATGTTAATTCTTTGGTTTGTGGTGGATCAGTTCTTTATTTGCATTTAGTATTGCTGTAATTAATATTATTATGTATCAGATGAGATATTTGTTGTTTTGTTCTGTGCCAGGTATACGTCAGAGAGCAGTGTTTCATTAAACAGATCACCAGCACAGCCTTCATCTTACCTTTCTGATGAAGAACTCATGCAGAACATGGATAGACTTCCTTCTGAAGGAGAAGATAGGTAAGAATTATGTATATATCACTCTATACATTTATGTATAATACAAACTTCACTTACTGACTTACTCATCATCAAGATGACTATTTCCCATTTAGCTGAAATTTGGCAGGATGGTACATCTAGGGCAGTAGGTATTAATTTAGAAAGGGCATTTCGATATACCAATATTTAGGATTAAAAAACCCTGCAGAACAGAAAAACTAAATACCCCAAAATCTCCAAAATGCCTTGACGGATTTGAGTGAAATTTGGTGATGTTGTTTTATTTGTTATTTGTTATTAGTAATGTTACAGTGAATAGCATCTCACTACTCAAAACGTGGCGCGCCCGGTCTTGAACCCGGTACCTTTGAGTCATAAGGCAGTAGTTATTACCTCTACACCATTCAAGAATACATAATAACTTCCTGTTAATTGACATTTGAGCTTGGGTTTTTAACTCATTGACAGAAACATGTAAATTGACTGATTTTTTTTCTTTGGTTATATTCTTGAATAAAAGCGCACATGTTTATTTGGGGGGCGGCACGGTGGCGCAGTGGTAGCGCTGCTGCCTCGCAGTTAGGAGACCCGGGTTCGCTTCCCGGGTCCTCCCTGCGTGGAGTTTGCATGTTCTCCCGTGTCTGCGTGGGTTTCCTCCGGGCTCGGTTTCCTCCCACAATCCAAAGACATGCAGGTTAGGTGGATTGGCGATTCTAAATTGGCCCTAGTGTGTGCTTGGTGTGTGGGTGTGTTTGTGTGTGTCCTGTGGTGGGTTGGCACTCTGCCCAGGTTTGGTTCCTGCCTTGTGCCCTGTGTTGGCTGGGATTGGCTCCAGCAGACCCCCGTGACCCTGTGTTCGGATTCAGCGGGTTAGAAAATGGATGGATGGATGGATGTTTATTTGGTATTCGGACTAAAGTCTCCACACATTATACACATCACATCATTATTAGTATAACAGGAAAAAAGTTTCTTGCTTTAGGTATGTGTTCAGCATTTCTTGCCTCGCATTTCCTTTCATCCTACACTTACTTAGATCTTTGTAGACACAGAACACACATGAAATGCATATATTCCAAATGACGATGTACTGTGTTATTTACCCTTTACAACTCCATGCATCTCACATGCAGATAAGGAGCCTTGGCTTGAGCTGGGAGAACTTTTTGCCCGAATTGCATTCTGTCAAGGCAGGGGATGGGACTGCAGGCTGCTTGCTGCTTGTGCTGATTACACATTTACAAAACAAAAGACACTGATGAGGGGTTCAGAGAAATTTAACACTAGAATTACCAGAGCCTGCAAAAAAACTCGTAGATCTGTCCCACCATAAATCGCTTCGCACCTGTCCGTCAGCGTCTTTTGTCCTGTAAATGTGTGGATAAGCAGCAAGCAGCCTGTTATCACATCCCCCCACCCCGCACAGTTTTCTCAGCTCAAGTCTGTTTTTACGTAGGCTCTGGTAATTATAGTGTTAAAGTTTGCTGGGATTATGAGTTTTTTCTTAGGCTTCGGGGATTCTAGTGTTAAAGAGCTTTCTTTCTCTCTTTCTTTCTTTCTTTCTTTCTTTCTTTCTTTCTTTCTTTCTTTCTTTCTTCAGATCCCACCACCACCCAAATCTTAAAATCTACCAAACCCAATTTTGCAAACTAACATATGAAACATAACATATTCAAAAGTAAACTTATTGGCAGATTGATGCACTTAACAATATTTGCACTTTATTACTATGACCACCATATTTAACAAAAAGTCTGAGTTAAACTGATTCTACTACATTTTTTTTATCTTTGCATAGACTTGCAAAAATGCCAACACTGTTGATTACCTGCATGTTGTCATTAAGTTTGCAATACCAATCATCAATCATCAATTTGAATTAAAAAAATAAAAAGAAAGATAAAATAAACAAAGGGAAAACAAAAAACAACACACATTTACCGATGGAGCTAAGCCACAAATGAAGAAAATGAAGCATGATTTTTTTCTATAGCCAGTGTAGATGGTGTTTTCGGAATGTGTTATGAAAAAAAACTAAATGGTACTTTAGAGTGAATAAAAGTAATTAGTAACTTGTTTTTTTTTTGTTTGGTATTGCGAAAGTTAATTTTTACTAATGAATATGATTTTCATTATTCAATTATATATTGATTATATTGAATGAATTCTTTCCTTCATCCAGGTTGAAATATCAGTAAGACATGCAGAGAATCTAGCCAATTCTAAGTTGTTCTCAGGAGGGAATGTTAGGTACAGCTGTGAATTGACAGAATAGTACTGATATGAGAAGCCATGGGACTGATGATGGGGTGCAGTGAGGTAGTGTAGAGAGAGAAGAGAAATGGACCCAGCACCGTTCCTTGGGGTATGCCTGTGCATGTGCGATACACCCTTAATATCTCTCCTCACCAGGACACACTATACATAAAAAATTAAAAAATAACAATAATAAAAACAATATATTATTGTTTTCACTTTGCATTACACCACCTCTACTTACATTTTCAATTCCCTTTTATTTCTTTGCCATTGGAACATATATGCAGTATCAACTGCTCCTTATCTTTACCATCTATGGAAGCCTCTATTGATAATCTCCCCTGTACATGGTCTTTACATGTCCTGAACTCAGAATCAAGTTGATCATTATATTGGCAACCTTCACCCTTTTCAATTCTGTATGTTCCAGTTGTATTAATTTATTTTTTTTTAAATAGATATGTATTTAAAAAAAAAAAAAGATTATCTCTAAATGTTGACAAAAATCATTAATACTATCCACAGTCTTTGTGTGAGCCAAACTGCATTTCACTGGAGTTACGATTTAAGAGGCTGAAAGAAACAAAAACTTAAGACTGAACATTATGAAAACAATTGGAACCCATATGACCCTTATACAGAAAACAAGTAATACATTGCAAGGGCTATGTTAGATTTGCTTGCATAGTACAAACCGGATTCCAAAAAAGTTGGGACACTAAACAAATTGTGAATAAAAACTGAATGCAATGATGTGGAGATGGCAAGTGTCAATATTTTATTTGTAATAGAACGTAGATGACAGATCAAACGTTTAATCCGAGTAAATGTATCATTTTAAAGGAAAAATATGTTGATTCAAAATTTCACGGTGTCAACAAATCCCAAAAAAGTTGGGACAAGTAGCAATAAGAGGCTGGAAAGAGTAAATTTGAGCATAAGGAAGAGCTGGAAGACCAATAAACACTAATTAGGTCAATTGGCAACATGATTGGGTATAAAAAGAGCTTCTCAGAGTGGCAGTGTCTCTCAGAAGCCAAGATGGGTCACCATCTTGAGGATCACCAATTCCCACAATGTTGCGCAGAAAGATAGTGGAGCAATATCAGAAAGGTGTTACCCAGCGAAAAATTGCAAAGACTTTGCATCTATCATCATCAACTGTGCATAACATCATCCGAAGATTCAGAGAATCTGGAACAATCTCTGTGCGTAAGGGTCAAGGCCGTAAAACCATACTGGATGCCCGTGATCTCCGGGCCCTTAAGCGACACTGCACCACAAACAGGAATGCTACTGTAAAGGAAATCACAGAATGGGCTCAGGAATACTTCCAGAAACCATTGTCAGTGAACACAATCCACCGTGCCATCCGCCGTTGCCAGCTGAAACTCTACAGTGCAAAGAAGAAGCCATTTCTAAGCAAGATCCACAAGCTCAGGCGTTGTCACTGGGCCAGGGATCATTTAAAATGGAGTGTGGCAAAATGGAAGACTGTTCTGTGGTCAGGCAGTCACGATTCAAGTTCTTTTTGGAAATCTGTCCCGCCATGTCATCCGGACCAAAGAGGACAAGGACAACCCAAGTTGTTATCAACGCTCAGTTCAGAAGCCTGCATCTCTGATGGTATAGGGTTGCATGAGTGCGTGTGGCATGGGCAGCTTGCATGTCTGGAAAGGCACCATCAATGCAGAAAAATATATTCAGGTTCTAGAACAACATATGCTCCCATCCAGACGTCATCTCTTTCAGGGAAGACCCTGCATTTTTCAACAAGATAATGCCAGACCACATTCTGCATCAATCACAACATCATGGCTGCGTAGGAGAAGGATCCGGGTACTGAAATGGCCAGTCTGCAGTCCAGATCTTTCACCTATAGAGAACATTTGGCGCATCATAAAGAGGAAGGTGCGACAAATAGGCCCAAGACGATTGAACAGTTAGAGGCCTGTATTAGACAAGAATGGGAGAGCATTCCTATTTCTAAACTTGAGAAACTGGTCTCCTCAGTCCCCAGACGTCTGTTGAGTGTTGTAAGAAGAAGGGGAGATGCCACACAGTGGTGAAAATGGCCTTGTCCCAACTTCTTTAGGATTTGTTGACATCATGAAATTCTGAATCAACATATTTTTCCCTTAAAATGATACATTTTCTCAGTTTAAACTTTTGTTCCATGATTTATGTTCTATTCTGAATAAAATATTAGAAGTTGGCACCTCCACATCATTGCATTCAGTTTTTATTCACGATTTGTATAGTGTCCCAACTTTTTTGGAATCCGGTTTGTAGTAAACATGTGCATTACTGTAGTGTCCTTTAGGTTATTGATTACTTGCATAATTTTAGATGATTGAATTATGCTGTATAATATGTGTGTTTGTTTTAACAGGGTGATTGGAGGAGATCCTTTCTCCAAGCTTCCAATTCCTCATAAACAAGCTGTGTTGGCTACAATGGATGAGGTATATTTGTGAAATATGTTTGTAGTAGTTACTGATAATTAAAATATGATTTCAGAGCCTTTAAAAAGTCTTGACATACATATACATTTGTATATTTGTCTGCATATGTATTCAAAAAAATAATTAATTGCTTTTTTGATCATTTTTCTTTTTATAGTAGTGAGTTTTTCCATATATATATCTATATATATAATCAAAGTCTACAGACAGGTAGGAAAGTGGAAAAGATGATTATTCTCTTCGGAAATAATCATAGTCCTAAGAAAATGCATGAGGAGGAGGTGTTTGTTCTTACTTTATAAGCAAGCACTAGCACATATAATATCCAAAATCTTGCACAGTTACCTTCAGTGTACTATGTTTTTAAGTACCAGCCCATTGATGATTTCAACTGCCAAAACTTCCATTAACCATCCCTTAGCAACCTGCTACTGTAGCAAAGCAATGGTAGTACAACATGAGGACAACTATATCACTATTAAACAATAAATACTTAAATAGAATTTATAATAATATAAGGATTAGCCAAAATGAAAGGGAAGCAAGAAAGATAATAAATATAACTATATCTTTTTTTTCTTCACTAAATTTCTTCTAAACAAAACCAGCTCCAAAAATCCAAATTCATGATACATGAGATCTCATCTTTATTGCCATATAAGAGAAAACAGATTCTTCTAAAGTATCCCCCATTATTGCATATTGTAGCATGTGAGTCACTGTCTTGCACCCCAAACATGAGTCTGAGTCTCAGTACTTTAGCAAAAACCAGCTTTATTTAACTTGAAACAGGAACAGCAGGGTTATTTATTGCAGCAGGAGCTACCACTCTCCTATACACAGACACAACAAACGGGCATAGTCAGGGCCAGGTCAGTGGCCAAGTTATACTGTTCCCTGCTATTGTAATGTCCCTTGCATCACCCATCATGACAGGAGCGTATAGCACAATCTCGATCAGTTTGCAGTTGTTTCTGTGGCGCTCTGCTGCTGCGCTGCAAAGCTGTGGTTGTCTCTGCAACAGAGAAGCAGTCCTCCACAGACGTGGCAGATGCACTTTGGCGTGCTGTCCCAAGGAGGTGGGGGTGCGGGGAAGGTAGGTGTCCTGAAAGGGTTCAGAAACCTCACAATATCATTAATTGGTTTTTCATCATATACATTGACCACCCAGTATGAAAATAAGGAGAGAGATTAAGAGAGAAGAGAGAACATGGATATGTCTCTGAAACTAAAAACGTATAATAACACCAAGTTGGATCAAGGTTACGCTATGGGGTTTGAGTAAACTTTGTCTAATTGCAACTAATTAGAGAAAACGTGTCTTATAAAAAATCTAGTATTCAAATAGAAGCTTTTTAAAAATAAAAATTTAATAAAAATGACAAAATACCATGGTCTTAAAATTGAGGAGAAAGTAATCTAGTTTACCTGTGGTGGGCTGGCGCCCTGCCCAGTATTTGTTTCCTGCCTTGTGCCCTGTGTTGGCTGGGATTGGCTCCAGCAGACCCCCATGACCCTGTAGTTATAATATAGCGGGTTGGATAATGGATGGTTGGAAATCTAGTTTACAAAAAAAGTGGGTATCTCTTTTAGCATAAAATCCCTTGAGTCAAATTAGAGAACTTGCTTGTGGAAATAAACATGGGTATGTAATCCACTTCTGCTTTCAGTGAAAGTGAAGACTGGCTTGGGTATTTTTTAAATTGTATTTTTCTCAATCATCACAGATCCGGTGGGTCCTGGAAGATGAGATTGTTTCTGCTACTCGCCATTTAAGGGTCATAAACAAATTGGTACTACAAAAGGTTGCAGATCATGTATATAACTCACAGGAACGGGAAAACTGCCGCTTTGAGGTTATTCCACTGCAGTTTGTGTTTGGTCCAGATCAGTCGTTGGCAAAGTTCAAGGAGGTGAGATATTAATAAAGTAATTTACTATAAAAGAATAATAATGTTGTATCTAACAAAGATTAAGATAAAATCTGTTTTCAACTTTAAGTTAAATTGGCTTCAGAAAGTATTAATACAAAAACAAAACACTTTCACAAAGTAATTTGTAAAAAAATAAGAAAGTATAGCTAAAAAGCAGTAGCCATATGTTTATGTTGAATGACATTAATAAATACTTGTAGAAAAACATAACTCTGTACAAATGGATACAACATTAACATTAACAATGTATTTTACACTATTCATTGGGAATCTGGAGTGAAACATTAATAACATTATTTCCTTTCTTACAGGAGTTCAGTAGAATGTCACTATCAGGGTATTTATTAAATGAAGAAAGTGACAGTTTTTACTATGTGTCTGTGAGTCGGCTATATGCTCAGAGATTGGAAAACGCCAAACGTGTTGTAGATAATAAACCAGTCAATTCAGGATACCCTCTAGAGGATTGCACAATAAAATCACAGCAGGTTGTGCGTAGTTTGGGATTTAACAAAATGGTAGGAACCTCTCAACAGACTAATCAGAGCCCAGCTGCTATGGAGGAGACAAAACTAACAAATAATCTAGAACAAGATAAAGCACAAAACTCTTTGGTAAGTAATATAACAATTAAGGCTTTCTACACTTAGCAGTAGCAAAATTATCCAGAGTATATTTAAATTCTGTATTTCTTTTACTTATTTAAACCAGATTGATAGTATTACTGATTCAGTGTATTTTTTTAAGAACTGTGCATTATTATATTGCACTCATTCTTAAAGTTATGTTACTAATTTTAACAGTACAATTTTTGTACGTTGTCACACAAGTAATATTCCATCCATCCATTTTCTAACCCGCTGAATCCGAATACAGGGTCACGGGGGTCTGCTGGAGCCAATCCCAGCCAACACATTGCACAAGGCAGGAACTAATCCTGGGAAGGGTGCCAACCCACCGCAGACAAGTAATATTATAACAACAAAAGTGAGAGTCATTTCATCTATTTCTTCATTTCCCATCTGTATAAAAACAAGATAATACAGTTATTTTAAAATTAAAAAGTGATCAAGATAGTAGACATTCAGTCAAAGCTTTTATGTTGCATTTGCTTCATATCTCCTAGGCCATACTCCAGCTGTACAAAAGTTGTAATTGCTTGATTAATGCATCATTTGTCTTCCCAGCTCCGGTAGACAGATGAGGTAATACTTGCTTGTGCTGCATCACGTTTCTACACTTTCTCACTATACCTCTATTAACTTTTTACACATTAGCTTTAGCTGGATACTTTTGTCTTGGCTATACGCAAAGAATGAGCAACAATCACAAGCATGATATTATAAATAATACTTAATTTTTCATATTATTTTCTTTGCTGAAATTTTGCATGCCATACATTGGCAGAAGGAAAAATATTTATTGCGCCAAAACACATAGTGTTCATCAAGGGGCAGTAAAATGATAAAGATTCAGTGAGTGGGTTTTTCATTGTACCTTTCAGTGTAATTTTCAGTTAAATTCATGGAAGATAAAATTTTGCTTTGGTACATTGTTTACCAAAACAACTTTTTGCAAAAAGGTGCATAGGCTTCCCCCACTTCATGAAGGTGATCCATTCCTGAAGACCCCCTCGTAATGTGATTTTCATAACCTGAACAACTGATTATCATTAATTTGCAGGGAAAACATTTTATGCATTCTGTAGTCCAGAAATGGCTTGCATTTTTTACTCTAATAACAGCAAAACACATAGAAGATGACAGAATTAATTTAATAATAACATGTCCTAAAAACAAACCCTAATATTATATTTTCAATTCATTAAATATTGTTTAATAAAGCTGTTTACCTCTGCTTTATCACTTCCAGTTTCACATTCAAAGGTAAGGCTTTTCAATGTTTATATGCTGCCATTCACATCTGTATTATCGTAGTATTTCCCTCTACTTACCCTTTACCTGTTTTCTCAAGGGTAAATGTTCTCATCAAGTTCATTATCGGGTTGGTCTACTGTTGCACTTTTAAGATGAACACACACACACATAGATAAACACACACACTGACCCTAACCACAACCATGCCCTATGAATGACACACACACGCTGATTTACCCTTAGCACTTTAAACCACACAAGTGCTATAGGAATAACAGCCTGTCATTCAGCACTTCAAGAGACTTACTTATTTTTGGCACGAACAACATACAATGTTTTAGTGATATCTCAGACCTAAATATTACTTTTGGTCTACAAGAATACATTTAAACATACAAAGATTCAGCACTCTTGACTATAGGCCATTTATCAGCCAAGAAGACCTTTATCGTACTGTCCCTAACTATTGAGTGGCGCCCTCACTCACAGCCTTATAAACCCCGCAGCACAGAAATAATGGCAAAACTCCGGCTGTCACCAGGTGCTCAAAGAAATCTCACTTATTACTTCAATCACTCTAGACATTAAGACAAAGCATAGAAAGTTAAAAGCAGCATGGTATTTATTACAAGAATAATAATAATACCACTGGAACAAAGAATAATAGAAAAATAGGTACTGATAGGAAAGTCTGAATATATATAGTCTTTAGAAAAAGCTTATGAAAAAGTTACAGATGACAAGGATGAATGTCCCAGGGAGGCGTTTGATTTAGCAATCGATGTTCATGATGCCTTTCTGATGACCAGTGCCATCTTCGTCAGTTCCTCTTCTTCTTCTGTACTTTCTTCTTCTCTTTCTTCTCTTTGCTTCTTTTCTGTCTCAAACCAAGGCATAATTATTATGAAATGTCATGCCTTGGTTTCACAACACATGCATCTGATTGGCTGGCTATCAATATGATGGATGAATTTTGCTCTGCATGTAATAAAGTTCTTTGATATTGCCTCATTTTTTCCTTTCCCAGGCCGTAAACCCAATTGATGTCCCAGATTTCCATCTGTAAAGTAATCAATAGCCTGAGGTATCAGCTCAGCATCCTTTCCCAGGCTGTAATACCAAATTTGCATTAAGCTGTGAACAACTATTATAAAAGTAAAGTGTAAGGGAAGAAAATCTGCTTTGATTTGTTTTAGTTCATCTGTTGTCTTGTCTCGAACAAAATATAATGGAAAACCAAAATGTACAGATTTTATACACCGTAACAACATCTCTTACTCCTTTCTTCTCCTGTATCTCCTTGTCACTAAACTGGCCGTGACAGTACATCAGGTCTAGGACCATTACAAACAGATTTCCCCCAACCCCATAGTTTCTCAACTTTCTATTTAATGTTGGTAGAAGATGTACCCAGAGGCAATATGGGTGTACCTCAACAATTCTATATCACCCTGGCTCTCTAATCACCAAGGGGTATTTCATTTTGTTTTTTGATATCTCCATTGATTGCCAAACTGTTTAAATATTAATGTTATTTTTGTCTAAATTGGTAATAATTTAAGGAAAAATGCATATTGTTCTGCTTTTAGGTTTCTGCAACGGAAAAAACAACAACTTCAGAGTTCTCCAGTGTTGTAACTGAATCATTAGATTGTGGTAATATTTCCCAACCAGAAAGCAAAAGTGTTATTTCAAAAGATGACAAATATGAGAAGACTGATTTGCATAATACCACAGCATCTTCACAGTTAAATACGTTTTTAGACCAGGAATGGAATGAAGAATGTTTGAAATCTGAGATCAATCAATCTACTCCTGGCCTCCTGCATCTTTCTAGCAATAGCGAGAAAGAGGTCACGTGTACTCCTCCACCTAAAACTCCTTCCGCTACTAGTCTGGCTGATTCTGTCCATTCAGCAGCTCACTGTGAGTTATCTGTTTTTTATTCATTTAAATGATATAATGTTTATTTCAGTTATAATAATTTAAACACATATTTATATGAAGGTTTCAAGGTTGTAACTCACTTATAAACTCAAGAATTACAAAAACTAAGCTTATTAGTATCAGATTCATGTACTACATTGTATATTCCTAGCTAGATTTTTAGACTTTAAAGGCATATGAACAAAATTCCATATTTAATTTGTGCCATATTCATTATGATTTCATTTGGTTCTTATTTACTAACTTTTCCTACAGTCTCTGGGAAGCTAAGACCAAGTCGTGTTCAAAGTGTGGTTTCAAGCCAAGGGAGCCTAGACTCTGATATGCTCGGTAAATATGCTATTAATGTTTAGCTGTGTGTGTGTATATATTATATTATATCTGTGTGTGTGTGTATATATATTTATATAATATTCATCCATCCATCCATTTTCTAACCCGCTGAATCCGAATACAGGGTCACGGGGGTCTGCTGGAGCCAATCCCAGCCAACACAGGGCACAAGGCAGGAACCAATCCTGGGCAGGGTGCCAACCCACCGCAGGACACACACAAACACACCCACACACCAAGCACACACTAGGGCCAATTTAGAATCGCCAATCCACCTAACCTGCATGTCTTTGGATTGTGGGAGGAAACCGGGCCGGAGGAAACCCCGCAGACGGGGAGAACATGCAAACTCCACGCAGGGAGATTTATATAATATATAATATATATATATATATATATATATATATATATATATATATATATATATATATATATATATATATATATATATATATATACTGTATATAATGTGAAGTAAAATTTGAATCTTGTGAAGGTTCATTTAAATCTTGTGCTGCAGTGCTGCAAGAGTAAACATTTTACATCTTTTATCAAAGTTTTCACAAAAACAAATGCATTGACAAATTGATTTGAGCACATTGTTTTAGTAAAAACTCCACCACTTTCAATATCATATTACATTACATAAACCATCCATCTGTGGCTCATTTCGAGTCCATATAAATATCCCATAGCATCTGTAGCAGTACTGTGGCTTGCTGCTGTATATGTGCTCCAGTCCTCCCATCCCCACCTTTACTAATTGTGAAAAGATATTCCATCAAGTAGTTGGTGGCAGCAATGATTGACTAAGATGTATTCTGTCTTTAGATTTTTGCCTCAGAACAAGTTTTTGGTGATTTGCAGTGTTCATGTGCTAAGGGAATATTATAAGTTGACACTTGTGGTGCCTCACCTTTTTCTTTATCATTCTTTAAGCATGTACTGAATTCCTCCAAATACGGTGTAACCAGACAGGTGGTACAGGCTTAACATATAACATTATGTGTTTTGACTAACGCAGAGATGCTTGTGGTCTCTATTATGATATACCAAATACAGTGGAACCTCGGTTCACGAACGTCTCAGTACACGTACAAATCAGTTTATGACCAAAAAGTTTGCCAAACTTTTGCCTCGGTTCATGACCACACACTTGGTATACGAACAAGCCAGTTTCCCTTTGGGTTTGTACCTGTTCAGTATCTCCCTGTGCATTTCCTGTGCAGCCAACGAGAGAGAGCGCGCGACACACACACAGGTGCGCGAGAGAGAGGCACACACACACACACACACGAGAGAGAGGCGCACACACAGGCACATGAGAGAGAGGCACACACACACACAGGCGTGAGAGAGAGGCACACACACACACACAGGCGTGTGAGAGAGAGGCACACACATACACACACGCGCTAGAGAGAGGCGCACACAGCAGGAAGGCTCACGAATGAGAGACACACGCACACATAAAAGAGAGAGCGAGCGAGCCAGCAAGAGAGGGAGGGCTGGACGCATAAGGTAGAAAAGGCTTGTTTTTGTTTTCTGTTCTGTTCGATCGGTTCATAGCGTGCATTGTGGCAATGTTACTTTTCTTGGTGGTTTATTAAATTACGGATTTTTCAAATGTTCATTTTTTTCCCTGTGCTTAAAACTCATTAAAAAAGTGTTTTTAGCGAGCGGTTCCTAGCACTATAGCACGAACTATTGCAGTGTTAGTTTTCTCTGTTGTTCAAGGTTTTCTCAGTGTTATTCAATGTTTTGACATTTAGTTTACTATTACGTTTTGCATTCTATGGTATAATTAACTATATTTGTGTTTAAAAACTAAAAAAATATATATTTACATATAGTTTGTACAGTCTGGAATGGTCCAAATTGGTTTACGACCAGAGTTTTGGAATGAATTATGGTTGTGAACCGAGGTTCCACTGTATCTATTGTAACAAAGGCACTATATAGGCGCCTGTCCCGACGCGGAGGCACGTGTAAAATAAATAAACTGTTTATTTTTCTTCAGCTGGAGGGCACGTCTTCCCCGTGTCCCCCAGCCACAACACAGTCACCAAAGCACCACCAAACAACCACACACTTTCTTCTTCTTCTTTACCACCACTCCTCCTCCTCTCCCTAACTTCGTTCACCTTCCACCCGACTCTGGCCCATGAGTGGTGGTTGCTGGCTTCTTTTATTGGGTACCTGGAAGTGCTCCAGGTGCTTGATTGCCGACATCCGGCTGCACTTCCTGGTGTGGCGAAACCAGTGCCCAAAAGGGGCTGGCAGCTCCTGCTGCAGCACCCCCTGGTGGCACCTGCAGACCCCAACAGGGCTGCACCAATTTCCAACTCCCATGAAACCCTGCGGGAGTCCAAGGCACCACTGTAACCCTGGGAGGCTGCTATCTGGCGCCCAGGGAGAGATATTGTCTTTCCTATGCTCGCTCCCCTGGAACATATGCTGCAGTGGCATCCTGGCCGGGCATGGGCCCCGGCTATCCATCACACTATCTAATTATTGAACAAGCTTCATTCTCATAACATTTGTTACTGTTTGGAATTTAAACCAGGGAAGAACAAAGCTCCATTAATTAGCACATCCATATTTTTAATTTGGAGACCAAATTTGAAATAACAGTATATGAAAGATGTCAGTTTTCTTCTAACAGTGCTGTAGTCAAGATACCTTTGCTGAATCAAGGAGATTTATTATTTCTGATTGGAGGAAGAACAGATTGGCATTTTTGTCTGTCTGACTATTTTTTGTAGCTGTTACTGTTTGCCTAAATAAACAAAAATAAACCCAAAATAAACCAAAGCTGACAATTTATCGAAAAACTACCACTGGATTCCTCTGTAATGCTTTGACTGTATTAGCTGATTACATAGTCAACCTATTTTAAGGTATAGGGGAAAGTTTGGTAAGCAAAGTGACAGATTTGTATGTCTACAAACATGGGATTACAGTAGTCTACTTTTGCTGGTGTAACATTACCTTTTTCAGCCCCGTTACCACTTGCATGCTTTCACTGGGTGAGTAAGTCTATGTTTTCTAGCTGGTTTATTGGCTACCAGGCTTGTTTCAAAAATGTTTTACCACCTTCTCGTACCTAACACTGGGTTATGGTGGATTTTGTAGCCTGCTGGCTAACGTGACTTTTACTTGACTGAGTCTTGAATGAAAGATAGCGTCCTTGAGCTTATGCTAAATATCCAAACTCTAAGGAATTTATTTGGGAATGGGATTTGGTGTTACAGCATCACTTACCTTGGCAATTTTAGCAATTACTGTGTGATGGTTTTTACCCACACATCATACAAACTTCTGCATCTGAACTGTTGTGCTCGACCCTCTCCTGAAGTTTACAACCTTGCCCTGGTTATAGCATCTTACCCAGAATAATAATGTAAACAGTGTTCATTATGGTTGTATTCCTTCATTTTGGTGTAATAAAATTTAAAATGAACTTCATCATCAATGGCAGAATCAAATTTTCATTAGGTTGATCTTTCCCTTTTTTAACTTTTTTACAAACAAAGTTCTCTTAGTCTCTTGAAAATAAACTAGACTTTCTTTGTCTGTGAAATTTGAGAAAAGCCAATGTCTATATACACCTGAACATGCTTACCCTTGGCTCCAAATACTTCATAAAGCCCAAATTACATTTTAAGGGTGGTGGCCTTTGTATCATATTACACGAACACTTGTCAGTTACAGAGAATAGCTTTTTACAGATTACTTCCTTTGAAGTGTTAACTATAAAACTTAGTGTTGTTCCAGTTTTGTTTGTCATGGTTTATCACCTTCCAAAATTTGTCATCAGTTTTATTTCTGAAGTCTGGACTTGCTGAATTTTATACGACAGCTTCTTCTGTCTGATTTTCCTCCTCATACATGTGGAAATATACTAATCATTATTTGTTCTGCTGGTGTAAACATTTCACATCCCTCTGGATCCATTAAGGGCATATCAAACCACAAGCTTGTTGAATTTACTCTCTATAATCATGTATTTACTTAACACAGTATTGCCCTACCATTGCCTGAAGTCTATAAATCACTTGTCAGTTTTTATGCTATTTCTTCTGCCTCACTATGTAACTATTCATTGTCATGTAAAGAGCTAATTTCAAGCTACAGTATAATTCTCTTATTTCTTCTGGACTGAAAAATAAAATTCAGTTGGATGTTTACTGTAATTTCTAGAATGTTCTTGTATATGTGATTTCTCCTTTTGTCCAGCCACAGGCTCTTAAATTGTTGGATATTACATTGCATATAGAAAGGTTCAGAACTAAACTGCTTGTCTCTTAGCAGACAGAGAATACCTAGCAATGGACAGCATTATTTTAAGTTCTTTAATCTTGGACATTTACACCTCTAGTCTGAAATGAATGCTAAATAAACGAAATTCATAAATTGCACAGCAATTAACTCTATTTTGATAAAATATGTTTACTAAAAAAACTTTCTGGATATGTTATACTATAAGTCTGCTTATTACTATTTACACCTGTTTTCATTAATTTAGGTTATGATGGTGGAAGCAGTGACTCTGAGTGTGAAGGTACTACAATGAATGAACAAGATCAGCATTGCCCTTTAATGCCAAATTTTTGGCTAATTGTGAAGATTCATCAGGATAGAGTAGAAGTATACTCCCATTGTCGGTGAGTTGGTTTTGTTTTTAATTCCTTAATTATCTATAGTGAAATTTTGGCAGACCTGTAACTTGAGACTGGGAACAGGAATTCATAAATTTTCCTATGAAAGTGGGGAGGCGGGCTAAGCAATTTATGGCTTTAATTGTCAAATAGAGATTTTAAAAATAGTTCTAATCACAGCTGAAACCAGCATGGTCATTAGAGTACTTTTAGTTCGAGTTCCATATGAAAGGTAACACCTATATTTCTCAAGAACTCACCCAGACTGAACTTTGAAGCCTTTCAATTGGATTCAACATTATTGCATTACTATGTACTAAACTAGTACCAACTTTAACACTAGAATCTCTGAAGCCTATGAAAAAACTCAATCCTGGCCCACCTTAAATTCCCTCACACCTCTCCATCAGCGTCTTTTGTTTTGTTTTTTCGTAGGCTTCAGGGATTCTAGTGTTAAGAACTTTTTCCCCTTAATGTGAGAAAAATAAATCACAATAAAATGCATTATGAAGGAAATCCAAAAAGTCATCTCTGCTTATATTATGTGGAATTATGAATTTATTATTTGTGAGATTAATTTGTTCTAAATAAAAATTAAGGACTGCTAACGTCTTCATTTGTTATTTGGAGTAATAATCATTGCATATTGAAGAACTCTGGTATACCATTTAATACTTTCAGTTTTAGGCAGTATTAAACCATGATGAATGTTTGTTTTTTTAAGCTTTAAACCAGGATGAATCTCTTTGCATTTTAATTGCTTCCATTTTTTGAAGAAGTGCTTATCCAGAAACTTGGTTTAAGAATAAGTAATTATTCATCAGCTGGTCATCATTATATTATGTGACCACAAGGGGGCACAGATATCCCCAAACCACAGACCCAGCAATGCTTCACACGTTAATACGCATTTTGCACAGTTCTCTCCCAATGTAAGCCACAATTATAAAATAAATGAACAATAAACTAACAATTCTGTCTCCTTCTCTACCTCTGTTCAGTTTCGCCCACTTGGCTCTGAATTGTCCATGTATGGCAGCGGGCTTCCTTTTTTGCTAGACCCAGGAGTGCTTCCGGTGCCATGCCTTGTCTTCTGGTGAACATTTCCAGGTCATAAGGAAAGTAGGGAGGTTCTCCTCTGACTGCCCTCTCTCGATCTCCAGGGACCCCAACAGGGATGCCCTTCCGGACTCCATCTCCTAAGCATCCCTGTGGGTACCCCAACTGGGTTCCCATATGAGGCACACTGCCACTTGGCATATGGGGGGTGGAACCACTCCCAACTGTCAGCTTCTGTTGGTCCATCCAACATATTAGTCTGTCCAGGAGTAAAGTTATTTCCTAATCCAGCTGGCCATCCTATCTGTCATTCCTTTTTGGCCTCCTAACCGGGTAATAACACATCCTTCTTCCCGGCCAGGATGCCCTTTTTCCTCCTATGGGTGGGGGGGTTGGAGGGAGGTAAATTACAAGATTATAGACTGTTATACCTGCCTCACACTCTCCACCTTGCATTTTTTTTACTTCACTGCAATTTTATTGCTCTTTGATTAATATTGTTTTTATCAGTATGCTACTGCTGGAGTATGTGAAATTCCCCTTGGGGATTAATAAAGTATCTATCTAAAGCTGTGCTTGAAAGTTTGTGAATACTTTAGAATTTTCTATATTTCTGCATAAATATGACCTAAAACATCATCAGATTTTCACTCAAGTCCTAAATGTAGATAAAGAGAAACCAGTTAAACAAATGATACAAAAATATTATACTTGGTCATTTATTTATTAAGGATAATGATCGAATATTACATATTTGTAAGCGGCAAAAGTATGTGAACCTTTGCTTTCAGCATCAGGTGTGACCCCTCCTTTGCAGCAATAACTGCAACTAAACGTTTCCGGTAACTTTTGATCATTCCTGCACGCCATCTTGGAGGAATTTAAGCCCATTCCTCCATATAGAACAGCTTCAACTCTGGAATGTTGGTGGGTTTCCTCGCCTTAACTGCTCACTTCAGGTCCTACCACAACATTTCGATTGGATTAAGGTCAGGACTTTGACTTGACCGTTCCAATACTTTAACTTTATTCATCTTTAACCATTCTTTGGTAGAACGACTTGTGTGCTTAGGGTCGTTATCTTGCTGCTTGACCCACCTTCTCTTGAGATTCAGTTCATGGACAGATGTCCTGACATTTTCCTTTAGAATTCTCTGATATAATTCAGAATTCATTGTTCCATCAATGAAGGCAAGCCGTCCTGGCTCTGGTGCAGCAAAACCGGCCCAAACCATGATACTACCACCACCATGTTTCACAGATGGGACAAGGTTCTTATGCTGGAATGCAGTGTTTTCCTTTCTCCAATGCTTTTCATTTAAACCAAAAAGTTATATTTTGGTCTAATCCGTCCACAAAACATTCTTCCAAAAGCCTTCTGGTTTGTCCACATGATCTTTAGCAAACTGCAGGCGAGCAGCAATGTTTTTTTGGAAAGCAGTGGCTTTCTCCTTGCAACCCTGCTATGCACACCATTGTTGTTCAGTGTTCTCCTAATGGTGGACTCATGAACATGAACATTAGACAATGTGAGGGAGGCCTTCAGTTGCTTAGAAGTTACCCTGGGGTCCTTTGTGACCTCACCGACTATTACACGCCTTGTTCTTGGAGTGATCTTTGTTGGTCAACCACTCCTGGTGAGGGTAACAATGGTCTTGAATTTCCTCCATTTGTACACAGTTTGTCTGACTGTGGATTGGTGGAGTCCAAACTCTTTAGGGATGGTTTTGTAACCTTTTCCAGCCTGATGAGCATCAACAATTCTTTTTCTGAGGTCCTCAGAAATCTCATTTGTTCGTGCCATGATACACTTTCACAAACATGTGTTGTGAAGAGCAGACTTTGATAGATCCCTGTTCTTTAAATAACACAGGGTGCCCACTCACACCTGATTGTCATCCCATTGATTGAAAACACCTGACTCGAATTTTACCTTCAAACTAACTGCTAATTCTAGAGGTTTCAGATACTTTTGCCACGTAACAAATATGTAATATTCGATCATTTTCCTTAATAAATAAATGACCAAGTATAATATTTTTGTCTCGTTTGTTTAACTTGTTTCTCTTTATCTACTTTTAGGACTTGAGTGAAAATCTGGTGATGTTTTAGGTCATATTTATGCAGAAATATAGAAAATTCTAAAGGGATCACAAACTTTCAAGCACAGCTGTATCTATCTATCTACAATTAGGTCCATAAATATTTGGACAGACACCCCTTCTTTCTAATTTTGGTTCTGTAATTTACCACAATGAATTTTAAATGAAACAACTCAGATGCAGTTGAAGCTGAAGTGCAGACTTTCAGCTTTAATTCAGTGGGTTGATCAAAAAGATTGCATAAAAATGTGTGGCAACTAAAGCATTTTTTTAACACAATTCCTTTATTTCAGGGGCTGAAAAGTAATTGGACAAATTAAATAACTGGAAATAAAATGTTCATTTGTAATACTTGGTTTAAAACCCTTTGCCTGCAATGACAGCCTGAAGACTTGAACTCATGGACATAACCAGATGCTGGGTTTCCTCCTTTTTAATGCTCTGCCAGGCCTTTATTGCAGCGGCTTTCAGTTGCTGTTTGTATGTGGGCCTTTCTGTCCGAAGTTTAGTCTTCAACAAGTGAAATGCATGCTCAATTGGGTTAAGATCAGGTGATTGACTTGGCCATTCAAGAATTTTCCACTTCTTTGCTTTAATAAACTCCTGAGTTGCTTTGACTGTATGTTTTGGGTCATTGTCCATCTGTATCATGAAATGCTGTCCAATCAATTAGACAGCATTTAGCTGGATTTGAGCAGACAGTATGTTTCTGAACACCTCAGAATTCATTCGGTTGCTTCTGTCCTGTGTCACATTATCAATAAACACTAGTGTCCCAGTGCCACTGGCAGCTATGCACGCCCAAGCCATCACACTGCCTCCATCGTGTTTTACAGATAATGTGGTATGCTTTGGATAATGAGCTGTTCCACGCCTTCTCCATACTTTTTTCTTGCCATCATTCTGCTAGAGGTTGATCTTGGTTTCATCTGTCCAAAGAATGTTTTTCCAGAACTGTGCTCGTTAGCAAAGTCCAATCTAGCCTTTCTGTTCTTGAGGCTTATGAGTGGCTTGTACCTTGCAGTGCACCCTCTTTATTTACTTCCATGCAGTCTTCTTTTTATGGTAGACTTGGATATCGATGCGCCTACCCCCTGGAGAGTGTTGTTCACTTGGTTTGCTGTTGTGAAGGGGTTTCTCTTCACCATGGCAATGATTCTGCGATCATCCAACACTGTTGTCTTCTGTGGACGTCCAGGTCTTTTTGCATTGCTGAGTTCACCAGTGCTTGCTTTTTTTCTCTGGATGTACCAAACTGTAGATTTTGCCACTCGTAATATTGTAGCAATTTCTCCGATGGGTTTTTTCTGTTTTTGCAGCTTAAGGATGGCTTCTTTCACCTGCATGGAGAGCTCCTTTGACCGCATGTTGTCTGTTCACAGAAAAATATTCCACACGCAAGCACCACACCTCAAATCAACTCCAGGCCTTTTATCTGCTTAACACTAGAATTACCAGAGCCTACGAAAAAACTTGTAAATCCGTCCCACCTTAAATCGCTTCTTAAAACCGTTCTCACCTCTCCGCCAGCGTCTTTTGTTAATCTAAATATGCTGATAAAAGAAAAGCTGCAAGTAGCCAGCTATTCCATCCCCCCACCGACTTAGAACGTGCACAAACTTCTTTCAGCTCATGCCTTGATTGATTTTCTGGGAGTGAAGTGGAGTTTTAGAGTAGAAATAATAGATCGTTGTTTGGAACACACGCATTTCATGTCTGTTCCGTTTCTACAGTAAACTGTGTAAACACATTGTTAAAACAGAAACGTTTTTTATATTCTAGTAGTAGATGACAAAATGTAGGCATAAACTATATAATGTATGAAGCCTGAAGTCCAAATATCGAACAAATATTTTCACAGAAGGTACAAATCTAACACAACAATTGCGCTTTTATTCAAAAATATAACTGCAGAAACAAAAAGCCGCCTTAACATGCGACATTGACACGTGTTTGTTATGACTGCCTCCGTGGAGCATTAGAATCAGCTGCTGACTTGGAATCAGAAGGTCGCGAGTTTGATCCTGCACTGCTCTTAGTCTTACTATTTTAGAATAAAAACATACATTTGATTTCAGTCTGTAACAGCTGGTGTACTTTATGATACTTGTAAAGGTTAGCTTTTTTATTTTTATTAGTCAGTTTTATTATCTTGGCCGCGTTCACGAGCCCAAACACACCCCACGCCCGCATCTGATACTGCTGTTTTCACATAGACGCGCTGTAACAGTGGTAAACTCAGCTCCCTTCTACATCTGAGCAAGAATGCACATACCATTGCTTGCATACAAAAGTGTCAGCAGGCACTTTTCGTGGCATTACACACATTTTTGCCCATGCCCTCTGCACACTACTTGTGACTGTAGGCTTTAGGAAGTAAGTAAGTAAATAAAGGTAAATCGTGTCATAAAATGATTTCTTCAAAATGTCACATATATTTGTCTCTTTCTTTTTATAAAATGTGCGTTGATCACCGCCAGCATGTTGTAGCATACAGCATCTGGCCACGCTGTTCGTTTTCAAATAATATTGCATTTGTGCGATGATGTTTTCACATATATTGGCTCTTTCTTTAAGGTGTGTAATAGAAACCACAGCATAGAGAGAAATGCAATATTATTTGAAAACGAACAGCGTCTGATCAGCTGTAAAAGTATGGCATTTCTAAATATTTGCTTTTTTTCAGTCTGATTCTCTCAGTCAGACTGTATATTTGTCTCTTATTCGGTGCACGCAAGAACATACAGGTAGCCAGATGCTGTATGCTACAACATGCTGGCGGTGATCAACGCACATTTTAATAAAAGAAAGAGACAAATATATGTGATGTTTTGAAGAAATCATTTTATGACACAATTTACCTTTATTTATTTACTTACTTCCTAAAGCCTACAGTCACAAGTAGTGTGCAGAAGGCATGCGCAAAAATGTGTGTAATGCCACGAAAAGTGCCTGCTGACACTTTTGTATGCAAGCAATGGTATGTGCATTCTTGCTCCGATGTAGAAGGGAGCTGAGTTTACCTCTGTTACAGCGCATCTATGTGAAAACAGCAGTATCAGATGCGGGGGTGGGGTGTGTTTGGGCTCGTGAACGCGGCCGAGATAATAAAACTGAATAAAAAAAAAAAACAAAGCTAACCTTTACAAGTATCATAAATTACACTGGCTGTTACAGACTGACATCAAATGTATGTTTTTATTCTAATAGTAAGACTAAAACGAAGAGGTGCAGAATTGAACTCGTGACCTCTTGATTCCCAGTCTGCAGCTGAGTCTATTGCGCCACGGAGGCAGTCATAATAAACATGTGTCAATATCGCATGTTAAGACGGCTTTTTGTTTCTGCAGTTATATTTTTGAATAAAAGCGCAATTATTGTGTTAGATTTGTACCTTCTGTGAAAATATTTCTTTGATATTTGGACTTCAGGCTTCATACATTATATAGTTTATGCCTACATTTTGTCATCTACTACTAGAATATAAAAAACGTTTATGTTTTAACAATGTGTTTACACAGTTTACTGTAGAAACGGATCAGACATGAAATGCGTGTGTTCCAAACAGTGATTTAATATTTCCACTCTAAAACTCAACTTCACTCCCAGATAATCAATCAAGGCATGAGCAGGGAGAAGTTTGTGCACATTCTAAGTCGGTGGGGGGATGGAATAGCCAGCTACTTGCAGCTTTTCTTTTATCAGCACATTTAGATTAACAAAAGACGCTGGCGGAGAGGTGAGAACGGTTTTAAGAAGCGATTTAAGGTGGGACGGATTTACGAGTTTTTTCGTAGGCTCTGGTAATTCTAGTGTTAATTGATAATGATATAATGATGGACTTGCCCACACCTGCCCATGAAATAGCCTTTGAGTCAATTGTCCAATTACTTTTGAGCCCCTAAAATGAAGGGATTGTGTTAAACAAAATGCTTTAGTTGCCTCACATTTTTATGCAACCTTTTTGTTCAACCCACTGAATTAAAGCTGAGAGTGTGCACTTCAACTGCATCTAAGTTGTTTCAATTAAAATTCATTGTGGTAATGTACAGAACCAAAATTAGAAAAAAGTTGTCTCTGTCCAAATATTTATGGATCTATCTATCTATCTCTCTCTCTCTCTCTCTCTCTTACCTGAGCATTTATAGTATTTTAGGTCAATGAGCTGATCAAAAGGGAGTTGAACCTTGTTTTGATTTTGTTTGTTTTTCTCCTTTGTATTTATTTCAAAGTAAATGGCTGTATCTGTTATGTTTGATTGAGTAGCATGCCATTATAATGCTCTAATATAATTTCATTAATGCCATTTCAATCCACCACCACTCAATAATGTCTCTAATACTTGATTTGCTGATTTATTGAACATCCTTAATTCAGAATTCCAAAATCCAAAATATTTTGAACACTGACATGAAGTCACAAGTAAATAATTCAACAGTAAGTGTCTCTTTTATAAAATTTTGCTTGGATTTGAGTGTGAAAATATGTGCACACCATAAAACATAAAAATGTGTATACCCAAAAAATCTGATTCATAAAACCTGCCATACACACATTTCTACACAGTTTACCTTTATAAATCTCAGTCATCCTGTATATGTGTCCTTGTGAAGCTTAGATGCATGATTGATGATCTCGGGGTATTCTGTAAACCATTGAGCATTATGATAAAACAACACACTTTTCAGAGATTGGAGATTTCCATAATTTATCAGGTGCTGCTAATCAATGAAACACAGTCGACAAGTTTTGTCCCCTGTGAAGCAACATGATAGCAACTGTAAGGTACCTCTGAAAGATGTTTGGCTTCATTAAAATTGCTTGGCTGGCGTGTAGCCACTCAGTTGAGAGGAATATTGGTTTTAGTACATCGGCATTCTGGGGATTAATAAATAGAATGTGATTGTTAACGGAAAATAAAAACACTTTTATTCTTGTCAGGTGCCTTTATTGCAGTAGGGCTTCAATAAACTGCTCTGATTACATCAGGAAAACAGGACATTGTTACAAATAGCCTTTTTATGTTGGTAAAAACATATTAAGTTTTTTGTATGTACACCCACAGCATACGAAAACTGAATGTAGCACCTCAGTCAGTTGGTTAATGGCTTCCAGCACAGAAGGTATGATTAAATGAAAGTTGGCTGAGCTTTTCCTGACCTGTTGGCCAGTTCTCTAAAAAAGTAGCAGATATAAACAGATGAAAAAACAAAAAGTTCATCCATGCAAAAATGCAACATTGGTTGTCTTAAAAGAGAACTATAATAAAGTCTATATCTTATGTTCATAACTTTTGAGGTTTAATATGTTTGTCAAGTCAATGCACCTTATAATGTAGCAACTCTGTTATGGCTACCATGCATATGGCAGCACAATGCCGAGAAAGTGACAGTGTGATCTAGAGCTATGGGAGGGGTGTAAGCAGCCACTTTGAACCAATGCCAGACTACCAAATGTATGAGCCCAGAGGTACTAGACTTACCCAGAAAGGAATGAGAGAGAAGAATGGGTAAGGTGAAGGAAGAACAATGAGCATGGTAGTGTGGCAGGGTGATCGTCATGAGTGAGAGTGGACAGAGAAAGAGTTTTAGTTTGCTGTGCATAATGGTCCTTCCAAAGTGAGTAACAGCAGTCACAATAGCTTGTGATGGCCGACACCCCCCCTCCCCCCACCCCCAGCCAGAATAGGAACAGTGGGGAAAGGTGTACATAATTCAATATTTATTCAGAACAAGTTCTGTCCCTGACCCTCCTTACCTCCCTCGTTTTGAACGTCCCATCCTAATTAACTGTTCTTTTTCTTAACTGCATTCTCTGGCTCACGTATCTTCTTTTCCTTACCCACATAGAAGTCACAACATTAACAGTGGCTCAGTGATATAAATTATTTTATGCAGGAGTTGTCACTTAGCTGAATTTCCATACTTGATCAAGATTGTCCCCACAATAATTCATTATGTATATGCAAATATTCCAAAATAAAATATCCAAATTCTGAAATACTGCCAGTCCCGGGCATTTCAGATTAGGGATACCTGATTTGTAATAGCTGAATAATTTTTGTATGTTTAAGCCAAATATCATAAGACATATCAAACTGCAATATTAGAATCATGCTGTTTTCTTGTTTAGTAGACAACATTTTACAAAATGTACATTGGCTTGATGTGAAGGACTCTATGTTGTATTCGACAATTTGCTTGTGTATACATTGAGATGAAGCAACTATATACCCTATATTCATGAAAACTAATATCATTAGTCCCAACGCGGTGGAGCTTCAGTTTGACATCTTTTGTTCAAAGAAGTTTATGTCAGTTATTAGGACTTTATTTTTTAGCTTTGACAGATAAACTGCTTAGTGTTGACTTTCTATTTTGAAATGCTAGAGGTGTACCTTTAGATGTCCTCTTATTTGAGAATAACCCATTCACTGTAAAATGCATCTAGTGTTGCTGTAGATTTTGGCCACTTAACCAATTACTGGAATGGCAAGAGAGCCTGAGGGTGAAAAAGCAATAGTCAAATGATTGAGATATATTCAATCATCAATATTCAATATACTGTACATGAACATGAAGCACTCCAAGTCTGGTGTTGTCAATTCCAACCAATGAACACCATCTATCTCAGTGTGATGACTTTTGCAAAATCTCCAAAATATAGGTAGTAACCAACAAGCACAAGTGGAGTTAATGTATGTCGTATCTGGACTGAAAAAAATAAGACTTTTTTATATAACGAACAGGATCACAACAGTTAAAAAAATGCTCATTACTTAGTCTTTTGTACAGGGAAAAGTAAGATGAATCAGTGCTAAAAGGGAACTATTTACTTCTATAACATGAAGACATGGTTACTCCAAACACTGAAAACAAAAATAGGCTAGTAATAAACTGTGCAAGTTGTTATTAATATAAACATATTACCATCATATGTCTCTGATCATATTTTTTCAATGTATACTTCAGAATACTCGCATCACATTTAATAAATTTATCAACTGTTAATTTGTTCAGTTTTACTTCTGAATACTTCAGAATATTCCATCACTTTTAATAAGTTTATCAACGGTTGATTTGTTCAGTTTTACTTCTGTTTGCTTATGTTTTTATTGTTAAGATCTCCGAAAATTGCAAGAGTGGATGTCTTAAATGTCATTGATGAAGGGGCTAAGGAAGAAGATGAGGTTCCAGAATACTTACAGCTACATCAAATGATTGTAAAGAGAATTGGGGAGATCTGTCGAATTGTAAACCAGGTACATCTTAGATCCTGTTTAGCAAAATATTATCTGCCCAGTTTGTTTCAAGCTGTAATTAATAATGCAGTAGATTGGGTGTATCAGTGTATAACTTAAATGTACTCATTTTCATATGTCTATTTAAAACAATTTTCTCACATATTTCTTTTTTTTTGTAAATGGGATTTTAATTTCAGTATTTTTGTTTTCTTCCACATAGCTAGAGATTATATGTTACATTTTCAATAATAGCTGATGTAAATGGCATTTTTCTAGTTTCTAGTGCTTAGCAAAAAATAATTTAAATGTTATTTATTATGTTTGTTAAATTTTAAATACTGATTTAACATCAAAATCTACCGTAATTGGTTTTCTTTTCTTTATACAACCAGCAATATTTATAAAGAAACTGTTTGTGTTCTTTTTTGTGTTCATTCTAATAATTGAATAATTAAAGGAGCTTTTAAAATCCCATAGAGGCTGCACTGAATTGGTTGTTTTCTCCTTTACGAATGGAGATTTTTATTTGTGTAAAAGATGGAATCACAACCACTAGCATTAGCCTGGTTATAGCAATCCTGTTACAAATTGCCCACTTCGTGTTTCAGTTCAGTGTTTGGATTTATTTCATTTTTTACAGTGTTCCAAAACTGAAAAGGCTGGATATAAAATACACCAAATTACAATCGTTCTCATTTGAAAGTGACATCTACTAGCAAACTGAAAACTAAGCCTGTTTTTTTTTTTTAATTTGGTGTTCACTGAAAATGAGTATAGTTTAAATTGTCAAAATTTAAAAAATATTGTCAAATTACATTACACTTTTCATATGTCTGCAGTGTTTTTCACTTCACTCCAGAATATGTACCATTGTGAGATTTTTTTCAGAACACTCTCTGGTATTTGTAAAATATTCCAAACTAGAAACAGTCTAGTTGTATGTTGTAGGTAAAATAGCTTTGTCTTCAACTGTCCAATAAAATAAAAGCATCATTTTTATTTTAATTTAAAAAAAGCCTGATTACAGCTTTGACCTCTTATTCCTTTCAACTAAAGGAGCTGTCTGACTAGACTATCTCTCTTGTGGCAGACAAGCTGTTGAACACTTATTAATACTTCATGTGGAGCTGAATGTCAAAATTTTCTCATGCACAAAACTGATGCCTCTAATTACAGTCAGCCCAAGTTCACCTTGTATACTATATAGATTATGGCCTGAGGTTAGGCAAAACTCTTACACCAAAAGAAAATAAGATCAACACATATTCCTTGTTAACATTTTGCCACCTTATAGTACATTTCTGAATGTTGTCATTTTTTTTTTTTTAATTATTGGGGAACAGCATATTCTTCATTTGAGAACTCCCAGACATTTAAAGTCAGTATTTGAAAATATTCAAATTAACACATATTTAATTATAATCTGTTCTAATCTCAATTACAGCCTTATTACAGACAAGATCTCATGAGGCATCATTCAGAGCTACATTAAGACTACTGTGTGTTATGTTCTTTACCTTTATAAGCAGGCTTATATACACATTTTATTTAAATACTGTAATATTCTGTGGAGGTTTCTTTTTACCATTCCATGCAAATAAGCAAATATTATTTAGTTTTACATAATGTAAGATATTGCTTTGCCATTGAGAGAGTTTGGTTTAAGTTTGTTCTGGATTAGCAAACCAAGTCAATGTGCGAGTAATAAAATGTAACAAATCACAATAGATTTATCATTAAACATCCCTTCTGATATTACTTAAAACTGCGCCATTAAAGGATTAGAAATAATTTTGAATTCTATATTCTCTGACCAATTTTAAGATGAATTACTTAGTACATTAAACTATGTACAGTGGTGTGAAAAACTATTTGCCCCCTTCCTGATTTCTTATTCTTTTGCATGTTTGTCACACAAAATGTTTCTGATCATCAAACACATTTAACCATTAGTCAAATATAACACAAGTAAACACAAAATGCAGTTTTTAAATGATGGTTTTTATTATTTAGGGAGAACAAAAATCCAAACCTACATGGCCCTGTGTGAAAAAGTAATTGCCCCCTTGTTAAAAAATAACCTAACTGTGGTGTATCACACCTGAGTTCAATTTCCGTAGCCACCCCCGGGCCTGATTACTGCCACACCTGTTTCAATCAAGAAATCACTTAAATAGGAGCTGCCTGACACAGAGAAGTAGACCAAAAGCACCTCAAAAGCTAGACATCATGCCAAGATCCAAAGAAATTCAGGAACAACTGAGAACAGAAGTAATTGAGATCTTATCAGTCTGGTAAAGATTATAAAGCCATTTCTAAAGCTTTGGGACTCCAGCGAACCACAGTGAGAGCCATTATCCACAAATGGCAAAAACATGTAACAGTGGTGAACCTTCCCAGGAGTGGCCGGTCGACCAAAATTACCCCAAGAGCGCAGAGACGACTCATCCGAGAGGTCACAAAAGACCCCAGGACAACGTCTAAAGAACTGCAGGCCTCACTTGCCTCAATTAAGGTCAGTGTTCACGACTCCACCATAAGAAAGAGACTGGGCATAAACGGCCTGCATGGCAGATTTCCAAGGCGCAAACCACTGTTAAGCAAAAGAACATTAGGGCTCGTCTCAATTTTGCTAAGAAACATCTCAATGATTGCCAAGACTTTTGGGAAAATACCTTGTGGACTGATGAGACAAAAGTTGAACTTTTTGGAAGGCAAATGTCCTGTTACATCTGGCGTAAAAGGAACACAGCATTTTAGAAAAAGAACATCATACCAACAGCAAAATATGGTGGTGGTAGTGTGATGGTCTGGGATTGTTTTGCTGCTTCAGGACCTGGAAGGCTTGCTGTGATAGATGGAACCATGAATTCTACTGTCTACCAAAAAATCCCGAAGGAGAATTTCCGGCCATCTGTTCGTCAACTCAAGCTGAAGCGATCTTGGGTGCTGCAACAGGACAATGACCCAAAACACACCAGCAAATCCACCTCTGAATGGCTGAGGAAAAACAAAATGAAGACTTTGGAGTGGCCTAGTCAAAGTCCTGACCTGAATCCAATTGAGATGCTATGGCATGACCTTAAAAAGGCAGTTCATGCTAGAAAACCCTCAAATAAAGCTGAATTACAACAATTCTGCAAAGATGAGTGGGCCAAAATTCCTCCAGAGCTGTAAAGACTCATTGCAAGTTACATAAGCGCTTGATTGCAGTTATTGCTGCTAAGGGTGGCCCAACCAGTTATTAGGTTCAGGGGCAATTACTTTTTCACACAGGGCCATGTAGGTTTGGATTTTTTTTCTCCCTAAATAATAAAACCATCATTTAAAAACTGCATTTTGTGTTTACTTGTGTTATATTTGACTAATGGTTAAATGAGTTTGATGATCAGAAACATTTTTTGTGACAAACATACAAAAGAATAAGAAATCAGGAAGGGGGCAAATAGTTTTTCACACCACTGTATATGTTGCATAGGAAATGTGTATTTCTAAGATATGTCAGGTAAGAACAAGTCGGGGAGCATGCACTGGTACAGTGTGTTGCCGCACCCACCACACAACGAAACAGCTCGGGATCCTGGTTGGCAACCCCCCAGGCAGACACGTGGTCCAGTTCCACCCTCCAGAAATGACCCTCTATCTGGCGCAGCCAGGTGTTAAGTGGGTGTCCCCTTGGCCTGGTCCAGCCACTCAAGTCCTCAACAATGAGGATCCTGCGAGCTGGATCACCCTCGGGGAATCACACTACATGGCCTTAGTGCCATAACTGATGCTTCTTGACAATACAGGTAATATGCCTCATTTGGGACTCCATGAGCAACTGCTCATTTGACACAAAGCAAACCAGTGGTACCCAAGGATTCTCCGAAGAAACACAGTACCAAAGGTGTCCAGTCTTCGTCTCAGGTCACTAGATAATGTTCATGTCTTGCAACAATATAGCAAGACAGGAAGCACTAGGACTCTAAAGACTTGGGCCTTCGTCCTTTTGCATAGATATCGGGAGCGTCATGAAAAATGCTTTCCCAGTCAGTCTACTGACTTCATAGGAAGTCATGTCACTGCTGTCGACATTCTCTACGCAGACAGACACACTGCTGATGGCTGTGCCCAAGAGGTCATTAAAGGCCTGGATCTTGCAAGCCCAGACACTCAAACTCCTTGCTCATTCTCTCAAAAGTCCTCATCAGAGCCTCCATCAACTCCGTGATGACCACAGTATCGTCAGCAGAGTCAAGATCAGTGAATTTTTCTTCACCAACAGATGCCCCCCAGCCGCTGGACCCCACGACATTGCCAACACCCAGTCCATTCAAGCACTGAAGAGTGTCCCACAGGGTAGCTTGATCAACTGAGTCAAACGCTTTATGAAAATCGATAGGATGTGATCGATGGTAGACTTCTTAGTCATAAAACCAGACTGCTCCGGTCGCTGGTAGGTGAGCAAGTGATCATGGATCCTATTGAGAACAACCCTAGCAAGGACCTTACCTGGCACCAAGAGCAGTGTTATCCCCCAGAAGTTACCGCAATCCAGGTAATCACCCTTCCCTTTCCATATAGGGACGACAAGTCCTGTTTTCCAGTGAATTAGGATGATGCCAGTCTTCCAAATGGAAGCAAAGATTGTTTGTAATTCCAGGAAGACAGCCTTACCACCAGCCTGAAGAAGTTCACCCCGGATACCACAGATCCCTGCAGCCTTCTCTCCCCTTAGCTAGTTCACCACCTGTATAATCTCAGTGAGATTGGGTGGTTCAAAGCTAATTGGAGGATCAGCCTCAAGAACCTTGGACCCAGAGATATCCAACATCCTAGCCGGAAGATCACCTTTGAACAGCTCCTCAAAGTAGTCAGCCGAGTGGGTCACAACTGCAGTGTCATCCATACAGACCGTTCCATCAGCCGCCCATGACTGCGACACTCCGAAAAACAGATTTGGATGTGCATAATGCTTTGATTCATCTGTAAGCAGGATGTGGGTTGTTAGACCACAGATGGTATGTCACTTGCTCACAGATTCCTCTAATAAACGCCCCCTTATCTGTCCTCAGAGCCCTTACAGCCTTCCTTCTCAGTTCCTGGTACAGACCAGAGTTGCCATCAAGCCATGTGCTGCGACTCCTCTCGATGATATCCAGAGAGCCCGGGAAGATGGAACACTGGTAACACCAACACAACTCTCAGGAACCTTCAGGGTCTTATCACGGAAGGTCTCCCACATCACATTAGGATCGGCAGTCGCACCCAAATCCATAAGTTCCTAACAAAAACTGTGTGCAAACTCGTTAGAAACAGCCTGATCTTGGAGTCTGGCAAAGTTCCGCCTCATTTTCCTAGTAGGTGGAAAGGCTCTGAACTTGGGAGAGGCCATCTGCATTGACATGCAATACGCCTTTGCTGTGGATAACCTTAAAATTATATACCTGGAGGGGAAAGAAGCAATAAGTAACTTAAGAGTTAGAGTTCATGGTAATGTGGCATTATATGTGATCAGAATAATTTCCACCCTAAGAGATGATATTGCTTAGCTAGGGCCTCTTGTAACACTGAAACCTACCTAGTCTCTCAATCCAACAGTTTCTGTATCAGGTACAATATGAGATGCTCAGCATCGTTGACGTTCTGACATAACAGGTGTCAAGGCCAGTTTCGCAAGTATTGGTCTGGAGGATAAAGGAAAGAGAAAAGTTAGATGCAAATAAAAGTCTGTTTTAAGCCCCTTCTGCTTTGTCTTTCCATTCAACATGAATGGGACCTTTGTTAGGTCAGTTAAGGGTATATTTTTTTCAGCTCTACAACTTGAATGCCTTTAACTATGCCCTGGAAAGTAGCCTTATACCTCACTGTAGGATACTTGCATATATCCCCATTTATGCAGGTAAGTTTGGTATTTTTTGCTCTCTGCTTTGTTTTACTGAACACCAATAATAATGGTGTTGCTGCCTGAATTAAGTAAGGCAGTTATTTAGTGGTTATTGACTTCAGCAACAACCAAAAAACTTTAGACAAAGGTTAGACACCACTGCTACACAATACTATTTGGTTTCAGTCCATCTACATTTCATGGGCTCGTCAAGGTGTGGACAATTATGGGTGATGTGTCCATATTTGCCACACTTGTTGCAGTGCATCACAATCTCTGGTTCTGTTTTAGATGACTCAGTCCATGGTGGCTGGTGTGTTTGCAGCTCTATTTTTCTTCCCTTTTTCCTTGCTTGTGGTAGTTTTGTGCTGCTCTATGACATTTAGCAGTTCTTCCAAGCTCTTCAAGGTTTGGCAGAAGACTAACCTGGCTAGAAAGTTGAACAGTGCGTTAATCAAATAATCACAAGAGCAAATTCCACAAACCGTGTTCTTCTGGGCTGTAGATGGCAGTTCATCTTCCCCCGTCCGTTATGAAAAGAGAGAGGAGTACTTCGAAACTCAATCTTTCTAGTGAAATGGTATCCATGTAATGAGGCTAACATTTTCATTTTGTTGTTATCTGTTCAGTAATTAATATTTAAAGATGGAAGAAAATCAGAGAATTAATTACTTTGATAATACATATTTGATTTAGTTAAGTATAATAGTTACTTGTGTATAGAATTCTAATTTCAAATTTTTGTATTTATAGACCTTGCTGCTTCAAGATCTCCATGACAGCCACATTTGTAATTCCCTTCTTGTAGCTGAGAGTGAAGAAGATATCTGGAAGACAGACTTACAGTATACCTCTTATAGGCAAAGATCTGCCGCCACTGATGGTGAGTATTAAAATAAATATATTTGAGTGTCAAGATGATGCAGTAGTTTAATGTTGCTGCTGTCTCACAGCAGTAGAGTACCAAGTTTGAATTAAATTCTAGCCTAGGGACTGTCTGTGTTTTCTCTTCCGAAATACCAAAGAAATTCTTGTTCGGTTAATTGGCAACTATATTATCCTTACATGATATAGTTAGGATCAGGAGTGGATGTGTGTTTGAAGTTATGCATGTTAGTGTGTGCCTAGCACTGGATGCTATTGGAATAGGTTGTGGACCCTGAATTACATAAGCATTTACAGAAGATAGTTAAAATGATTTAAATTTGCAGCCAGATATTGCAGATCTTTGGCATATATTAATTTCTGCAGCAATCAGTCAGTATTTTTACAATCAAATAAGAGTAATATTTTAACTAATTTTTGTACTTTTAAGACTGAATATTAAATTAACTTTATTTAATAAATAGGTAAAAATAAGTTGGAATAGAAATTGTGATTCTTACCAGAGTCCAGGTTTAAGTGATATGAGATAATTAAATGCAAAGATTTAGTAAGTACTGGTTTTCAAAAAAAAGGCATGACATCATTAACTAAATGAAGTATTTTTTTTCCCTTTGACAGATTACTCAGCAGATGAGAGCTACCAACCAAGGGATTACCTTGCAGCCACAATGCAGTTTATACCTGGTCACTTTGCCTGTGATGTTGTATGGAGCACTATTATTCACATTCACCCTAGACTTAAAATGGGCCCAAACATGGGAGTTTCACGCGGTATATATTACATTTTTATAGCATGTGAAAAAGATTAGTTTTATTAATTTTATAACCAACAAAAATTTTGTTAAGATTAAAGTCAAATAGTTTATCAGTTATAAAAGCAATGATATGTATGTTGTATGTAGTATATTTTGAATTGGTTTATTTTATCTGTGTTTATTTTTTATCCAGCATTCATATTAAAAGTTATTTTCCCCATTAATGAAGGAATACCAAGATTGATATATTGCAGTGGTTCTTTAAGTATGACTAGCCTGAAAACAGCCACAGTATCTCAGAAAATTGACATTTAAATCACTCAAATACATCAATTTGTTTATTAATGAACATTTGTATTTAGAAAGAAAGAAAGAACGAATTAGCTTTTTTCCCAGGGGAATTTTTAGCGTTTTACTGAACTTATTCAAATTTATATATCCTCTTTAATAAAACCCCTGTGTGCGTCCAGGTGTCCGTGTGTGTGTGTCTTTTGGTGAAGTGCGCATGTGCGAGGCTTGGTGCAACACGCACGACCAACGTCGTGGACGCACACACACTGGAAGCTGAGCACACAGTGGATGGTGTAGCTGCGGCCACGCATGATAAGCAAATAAAGGACATCATTGCTGGGTAGACCGTGGACGAACACACTGGAAGCTGGGCACACAGTGAATGGCGTAGCCGCAGCCGCGCATGATAAGCAAATAAAGGAAAGCATTGCTGGGGAGAGTGATGATTGGGTAGTCGCGGCCGCGCACATAAAATCCATTGCTGGGGAATCGCCACACATACTGCCCCGTGCATGTTTACTAACTAACTATCTGCTAACAACATGCCACCCAAAGAAAAGGACATGTCAAGTAGGACAAAAGACACAGACACTCAAATCGTATATAAGCAACATCTCCTGGAAGAACGGTCAGCTCAGCAAGTAAACATCAACAAAAGAAAGGCTGAAAGACAAAGAAAAATACGAGCAAATAGATCGATTGTAAAAAAGAAAATGAGCGTCAGAATATTCCCCATATTGATTTGGCTCTATCCTCTACTAATTTACTCTTTACCATAAGAAGGCGACAATTTCCAGTTACATTAGCCTTTGCCATAACAATTAATAAAGCTCAAGGGCAAACCTTAGAAAAAGTTGCCATTTACTTGCCAGAACCAGTATTCAGCCACGGTCAGTTATATGTTGCATTATCAAGAGTTAGAAGTTTTACAGATGTTGTTGTCAACGTTGTAGATGGTCCTGAACAAGTGTTTACAAAAAATGTTGTCTATAATGAAATTTTATTGAAAAATTTCCTGAGGTAAAAAAATAAAAACATTTTCCTAAATATCTTCTTCAGATATTGTGTATTACAGATTGTTATAAAGTTTTACACTAAGGCAATATTAATTATACTTACTGTATTGTCATATACATTTCTATTTTATTTTTAATATTATTTACTTTAGGCTTCTTGCAAAAATATTTTTAACAAAAAAATTAAGACAACAAACAGAATGAGGTCAAGGTCCCTTGCCATTTAATATAGACTGTTCCTAATAATGTTTATGCATTACTGGCTTAATGCGGGCTTAATGTCTAGTATAAATATATAATATTTATACACATACACATACACACACTCACACACACACACCAAACACCACAATGACTAAAGAGGTAGGAAATATTAAAAAAGAAAAATAATTCTGACATCCCAGTCACTTTGATGCAGGTGAATGGTTATTGGTATAAAGGAGTACTAGTAGTGTATCCTGACACACTTCTGTTAAATAATTTGTTGGCTGAAAGTACTCAGTGTTAGAGTGTCAGAGAGAGGATGTGCAGCATTGTTTATAATGGCACTCAGTTTTGCTTTAATTCTCTCCTTTGCTACTACCTCCATTGGGTCCAAAGTATGTCCCATAACTGAGCCTACCCTTTTAATTAACTTTTTAATTCTCAGGGCCTCTCGTGAAATCATGTTCGCACCCAATCACACCACAGTGTAGAAAACTGAGTTCTGAGATTAGTCCCAGCTCTCTTTAATGTAGACCCCCAAGTACTTGTAGGAGTACACCCCCTCCATAGTCACTCCCTGAATAGTGACTGATCAGAGAGGCTGTTTGGTGCAGCAAAAGTCTATAACCAGTTTCTTGGTTTTGCTCATGTTTAGGTGCAGACAATTTTTTTGCACCAAGAAACAAAGTTAGCCTTCTGCCCAAACTTTACATGGCTAAATAAACTTATCTTCTTTTGAGCTCCCTGGGAATAGCTCTAAAACAAATTGATAATATCCTTTATTTGTAGTTGATGATACTTTTACTTGTATTCTACTCCTGTTCAACTGCAGTGACTGAACTCTCCCTCCGTTCATCTACGTTCTCTTTCAACATTACATTTTCGGGTTCATTAAACTATCATGTCTAATATCTAAAGTTGTACATAGTTCAGTTTTCATCATGAATCTATAAGGTGTTTTTTTTTTTGTCTTCCTGCAATATTTATTGTTATATGACTTGTTTGCCTAAAGTCAATTACATAACCATAAGTTATAACCATTTTATTTCTGTAGCTATCCAGGCCCTTCGTTCTGTTCTGAATGCATTCTCTGTAGTTAACAGAAAAAACATGTTTGTTTACCAAGAACGTGCTACTAAATCAGTTTTCTACCTCAGGTAAATATTTCTTTTGACTGCTTTTTTTTAAAAAAAAAACCAACTGGGTTTAATTACTTTTTCCTTCAAATATCTTTTTCGTAATTCTTTCTGATAGGCTGTCAGAGACTGCACACAATGGCAAGTTTTCAGAATATGATGGCACCCTCCTACAGCCTGTTAGGTCACTTGGTCTAATACGTAGTCAGGAGCCCATTGCCTCTGAAGATGTTTTGGTAAGAATCCCTTGATACTCTTTCGTTTTCAATTATGTTGCTTTAATAATCATGCTTATTCAAACAGTTTCCACAATGTACTGTAAAGTAAGCCTTTAATATAATTAGCCCTGCTTTTTTAGACATCAGTGAATGGTAAATTTTTACTTGGAGCTTTGTTCTTATGTTGTACAATAAACAACAACAAATATACAACTTACATTACCTAGTTATATTTAATGACCCCACCACTCTAACCGAGTCTAATTTTGAGTTTTAATTAAACTTATTAATATGTTTAATATGAGCTATCTGCAATCTTTTTATTTTAAAGATTCTGAATATATTATATAATTTTATTTTCATAGTAAAAGAGCAGCCACAGTACCATTTCCTTGATAACTTGCAGTCATTTCTAATGTGGGCTGGTGTGTGGCGGATGCCAAATAAAAGACACATGCTATTTTTATGTTATTTTATTGTACATGTACCACTTTCACCAGCAGATGGCATCTAGGAGCTCAAATAACGTGAATGGACTTAAACGAAACTATTTCATATTGAGGAGCCCTTGTGTAAAGATGTTACATACCGGAGTTGCCATCAACCCATGCGCTGTGACTTCTCTTAATGATATCCAGAGCACCCTGCAAGATGAAACACCTCCTTCTGGGAACACCGGTAACACCAACACAACACTCACCAACCTTCAGGGTCTTGTCACGGAAGGTCTCCCACATCACATTAGGATAGGCAGTCGCACCCAAATCCTTAAGTTCCACACACAAACTACGTGCAAACTAATTAGAAACTGCTTGATCTTGGAATCTGACCAGGTCCAGCCTCATTTTGCTAGTAGTTGGTAACCTACTGGACCTAAGCTGGATCTTCAGAGTAGCAACAAGAAGTCTGTGGTCAGAATTCACAAACTGGGCACTTCTGTAGACCTTGCACTTTTGTAGGAGCCTCCAGCATCTGGCCATGTGGATGTGATCGATCTCCTTCACCGCACCACCAGTGTTAGAGTACCAAGTGCAACAATGTGGCTTAGGGAGCTGGAACCAGGATCCAGCGATTTACAGCCTCTGACCTTTTACAAAGTCAAGGAACATGGAGCCACTTTCACCACGGTAACCAGTTCCATGGGGACCGAGACAATCCTCATAGCCAGCCCTGACAATGCCAGTGGTTGCATTGAAGTCACCCATGACCAGTGGAGTGTCACCTTGCGGGCACCTATCAAGCACTGAGCGAAGTTGTGAATAAAATGTCTCCCTCACCAAGACATCACTCACTGTAGTTGGAGCATACACTGATACAACAGATATTGTACCCAGAGAGTCTCATAATACGCTCATTGAAAGGAGTAACATCGGACACCATCAGAAGAAGCCAGTCCGTTACAGCAACAGCTACTTTCTGAGTATGACAGTCATCAGAGAGACCAGACCATAGAAGGTGTACCAACCTACAGAGATCTTGGCAGTCCCAGGTCTGCGCACCTCAGAGAGATATGAAATAAGATATGAATAGTCACAAAATAAGTTTAATCTTTTTCTTTTCTTCAAACAAAGGGTTCTCGAAGCTCATTAGATGTAATTTCCTACAGAGGTGTAGAGGGATCCAGGCCTGTAGGCCAAATGGATAAGCACATCCTTCTTATGGTGCATGGTGTTGGGCAGGCTGGTAAGTATGGACTTTGTGGTAAGGACCTGAATTAATCATGTTGTCATAAAATTATACTTATAGTGAACATGAAGCTAAAATCATTAACAACACCTATTTTTTTCAATAATAAGCCTCCGAATTGCACAAAATGTCACAATTTTATTATGTTTTATCTTAATTTAATGTAGTTTCAGCACTTTAATAATTTTTAAAGTTCATGCTGATACATCCACTGTGAATTTTACATGTTGCCTGTGTTTGCTTGGGTTCAAATACATTGCTAAATTGGTCTGAACAAGAGTTCAAAAAGTTTATTATCAAGTGCACAATAAGAAAACACGTTTCCCTGTACAATGAAATTCTGTCTTTGCTGTCCACACCAAATGAAAAAACCAACGTATAAAGATAAACATAAATAATAAGTAGCAGATAGATAATAATTAACAGAGGCAGCATAAAGTATAAACACAGAATAGAAGTATAAAGTGTAATTGTGCAGGTAGGTGTGTAATGGACAAGTCAAATACAGTTGTGTGAGGTAGCTAGAATGAGGTGAACCTTGATTATAAACTCCAGTCAGTTATTTAGGAGTCTAATGGCCTTGGGAAAGAAAGACTTCTTTAAGGGAAGTCCTGCATTTCATACTTATATACCTCCTGCCTGAGGGTAGAAGTGTGAACAGTTTGTGTTGGGGGTAGGTGGGGCCCCTGAGGATCGAGGCAGTTCTCCTTCGTACTCTGTAGTTGTACATGCTCTGCAGAGAGGGCAGTGGGGTCCTGGTGATCTTCTCAGCAGTCTTTACCACTCTCTGCAGGCGTTTGCGGTCCATAGCAGTAGTGTTGCCATACCACACGGTGATGCAGCTGGTCAAGATGCTGTCAACAATGCAGCTGTAAAAGATGCCGAGGATCTTAGTAGACATTCCAAACTTCCTCAGCCTCCTCAGAAAGTACAGCCGCTGTTGAGTCCTCTTGAACAACTGTGTTGTGTTAAGTGTCCAAGTGAGGTCCTCACTGATGTAGACGCCCAGGTATTTAATGCTGCTCACCTTCTCCACTTCAAGCCCTCAGATGAACTGTGGCCGGTGAGGTCTCCTCTCCTTCCTCATGTCCACTACCATCTCCTTCGTCTTGTCTGTGTTGAGCGTGAGGTTGTTGTTCTCACACCAGGAAGCCAGGCTGTTCACCTCCCTCCTGCAGGACGCCTCATTCCCACTAGTGATGCGTCCAATCACCATGGTGTCATCTGCGAACTTTAGAATGATGTTATCTGTGTGGGAGGTGGAAGAGGTGGAATGTATGCAAGGAAATCCTGTATACTTTTGTGCTGTAAATTATTGTTTTTTGTTTAACATTACTTAAAGGAGTTATTAGTGATGGTGTAGTTCTGCCTATTTCTTTATCATCTAATACATAACCTAATGTAATTTATCTTTATGTTGTTTTCATCCATTTTCAAAGTTTTGTTATTGTATTTTTTTAAATGTCATGGTAGTGCTTGGAAAAGTGCTGGGAAAAAGATGTTAGGATATTTTGAAGGAAACAGAAAAGAGCAATCAGGAAAAGAAAACAAACAGTTGTTGGTGATGGAAGATGAGTATGTGTTGGTGGTGTAAGATTAGTATTTCGTCAATGAAATGAGATAATGTTAGGAAATAAAAATAACAGAAGAAAAAAGTTCAGCTATTGGCAAAGAAAAGTACATTTACACCTATATCTAGCAGGAATGCATGCTTCCTGAAAATTTGTTATTTAAGAATTGTAGCTATACTTCAACCAATATATCCCTCCTCATTATGCATGGTAGAAATACTAAGACAAATAAATTTAGTACTTGTATTATCATGGAGACTTCCATAGTTGTGAGCTCAAAATTTTAAATATTCAGCAATAATTCTTATTTTAAGTTGTTTAATTTGTTATCTTATTTTGATGTTTTTATTAGTAATATTTAATTTGCTAATAATATTTAATGTTTCCCCAGTTTCTTATCTTGCCTGTTGTTGTTTTAGCAGCCTGGGCTTGTATGTATCAATAGGTCTTCTGGCTCATCGAGCCTTGGACCAACATTAATAGGATCTCTGATCTGCAGTGTCATGTTAGGTTTGCCCAAAGTGTAGCAGTTGCACTCTGCCTTCTTCCTTAGGTTTGGCTTCCTCTATGTTAAACCTTAAAACAGCATAGATTTAATAATGATTAAAATTACCAAATTAGTTAAATTAAGTGTCATCGAGTGGCTATTCTACAGGTCTGACCCTGACATCTGCCATGGTAAAGTTAAAAGAAATTTTATATTGTGACCATATAATCTATCAGTTTATATACTGCTAAATTAAAAAAAAATCCTGTGGAGTGAATATAGGGCTCTTTTGAAGAAACAAAAATGAAGAAAATTAAAACATAGGGTATTTGAAAAACACAAATTTAAACATACTTAGAAAGGACATGTTGGAGAGGTTAGAATACAATGGAGAGTGGAGGTAAACAGACAGAAGGGAGAAAAGTATATATAATAAGATTAAATAAAAATATAAGTAACATCAAAAAGTTCTAGAAAAGTGAGGAAGCAAAGAAGTTATGTTTATGTAACAATAGCAGTAATAATAAACCACTGCAATCCAGCTTTTTAGGTAAAATCTTTTTAGTGCAGAATTGATATGCATGCATTATAATTTAATAAACTGCAAAATCATTCATACTGTACAGTTTGTCATTTTTTTAGGTTAAATTTGGAACACTTAATACTTTTAATTAGCATTCAAAATTTGGCATTTGAATTCTGATCCGCACAGTCACATAAAAATGGCAAACAGGCTGCATCTGTAAATTCATTCAGGTGCAGTTACTTTTAAGAATCATTCAGTCACTGCAATTGCCCTTTGGCTGCATTGTACAATATGTAGCATTGGTTTTATAATTTCATGTCATAGAAAGACTCGTTCTTAAACAATTGGAAGGTCTTAATTTAAGTCATGAATTAAGTAATTAATAGTCATGTTTTATTAAGAGAATAGTTTAAAATTATTAAACTTAATTGCAATTGCATAACTGCATTTTATGGTAGGCTGTTCCCCTTCTGTAGCTGTGTTGGGATGTTGAATATAGGAGTAGCATCATTTATGCGTATTACAGTGATCCCTTGCTGTATCGCGCTTTGACTTTCGCGGTTTTGCTCTATTGCGGATTTTATATGTAAGCATATGTAAATGTATATTGCGGATTTTTCGCTGATTCGGATTTCTGGACAATGGGTCTTTTAATTTATGGTACATGCTTCCTCAGTTTGTTTGCCCAGTTGATTTCATACAAGGGACGCTATTGGCGGATGGCTTAGAAGCTACCCAATCAGAGCACGTATTACATATTAACTAAAACTCCTCAATGCTATAAGATATGCCTCCTGCGCGGTGCTCGATTGTTTGCTTGTCTCTGCCTCTATCTCACCCTCTCTGACATTCTCTGCGCCTGACGGAGGGGGTGTGAGCAGAGGTGCTGTTTGCACAGAAGCTGTTTGCCTAGTGGATACGGATGAGCCTCTAAGAAATGCTGCTTTATTGAGGTGCGTCCAAAAGCACACTTATTGATTTTTTGATTGTTTGCTTTAATCTCGCGCTCTCTCTCTCTCTCTCTGACGTTCTCTGCGCTTGACGGAGGAGATGTGAGCAGAGGGGCTTTTTGCACAGAGGCTCTTTGCTTAGAAGATACGGACACTCCTGTAAAAAATGCTGAAAGGCTACCTTCGCATTGATCCCTTCATTGCCGCTGCTTTATCGCGGTGCTTGCATACTTAAAAGCGCAACAGCCCTATTGATTTTTCATTGTTTACTTTACTCTCTCTCTGACATTCTCCGCTCCTTACGCGCACTTTGAAGAGGAAGATATGTTTGCATTCTTTTAATTGTGAGAAAGAACTGTCATCTCTGTCTTGTCATGGAGCACAGTTTAAACTTTTGACTAAAGGGTTTTATTTCATGTCTAGAGGGCTCTAATAATGTTAAAAAACATATTTAGAAGGTCGTAAACAGGTTTTCTATGCTCTAACTGCGAAAATATTAGATTTATAAATAAAGAATCCTACTTCGTGGAAATTCATTTATCTGTCTGGAGCGGATTAACCGGGATAAACAAGGGTTTACTGTATAACTGTGCGGAGAATATTTATAAACAGTGTGGGAGAGTTTCTAAGGGCTTAAAATACATAAAAATAATCATACAAACATATGGTTTCTACTTCGCGGATTTTCACCTATCGCGGGGGGTTCTGGAACGCAACCCCCGCGATCGAGGAGGGATTACTGTATTACTAAAAATGAATAGAGGTGTGCAGTCTGAAACATAAATAGTATAAAGTATCTAAATAAACTATTTAAAGCAATCTCAAATACACTACATTTTTATTTCTATTTTGTGCCTTTTCCTTTCAGGTCCCGAAATCACAGATGAATTGGTCAAAGTTCTACGAAAACGTTTAGACGAGGCAACACTTGATATCATCACTGTTATGTTAGTGAGGAACTGCAAACTAACTCCAGCAGATGTTGAGGTAAAATACTCAGTTGTGGTGTTTTTACAAATGAGGTATTTTACAACGTAATGGTTTAATTTCTTTTAATTGTTTCAGAATTTTTTTTTTTATATGCATCTGTTATTTTAAAAAAAATCTGCTTTTAGTAGTTTTAGTTTCAGAAGCATCAGGTGTGAATGGTAGGGACATGGAAAGTAAAGAAAAGTGTCTTATGAAAAAAAAGATGTCTGCAGTTGGACAAAGTGACACCCAAGAAATGTTGTTAGATGTGGCAGTTAAGAAAAAGAGGGGTTTGTTGTAAGCAGTTTTAGACGACAAATGAAGATGATATAAGAAGCCAAGAGACAGGAATTGAGCTGCAGAATGTGGAAAGACAAAGAAATATATTTTAGATTACAAAGCATATAGCAAAGGAAAAGCAATATGTAGTATGTAGGTGTGAACTGCTTGAAAAATGAATGATTGATAGTAATAGGATTAAGGATACCGGGAAGAAGTCCACAGAAGAAGTTGTTAAAGGAAGAGAATAAATTGGATAGTGATTTCATTATGAAAAAATAGAATGACCAAGTGCTATATTTTCAAATGAGGAGGTTACAAATGGCTAAAAAAGATGAGATAGGGAAAGCTGCAGTCCCATCTCAAGTGTTGTCAGAAATGTTGAAAGCAGAAGATGGTGCTGGAGATGAATGTTTAACAGATTTGTAGAACATGATTATGTTTTAAAAGAGGATTCTTGAAGACGGAAAAAACATTTGGGTATGTGCATGGCTTTGTGTTGTGTGCGGCAGTTGGGAGAAATTCAATCTAGTGCATTTTTTTTGGAAATGGGTGCATATAAAATCTAGTAGTGTTAAAGAAGAAAGCAAGTGTGACCTTCATTTATAAGAATGTATGTGAGAGGGCTGCAGCACACTAAATTTTATTATTTAGGTGACATTTTGAATATAGATGTAGGCGTGGACACAGCAGTGATAGCAAGGGTGAAAGAGGAACCCCTATTATGACTTCTAAATGAGCCTTTCTGACATTGTCGGACACCATTTCCAAAAGTTGTGTGAGAAGCAAAGTGGTCTGTGGGAGTGAAATGTGGCAGCTGAAGGAAGAACGTTAAGTAAAGCTGGAAAGAACTGAGATGAGAAAGATGCAATGGACTTGTCAAGTTCCACAGAGTAAAAAGAAGATGTATGTTGACTTAAGAGGAAAGCTTGGTGTTTAGGAACATGTGGTTTGCTGAGGAGAAATAAACTAAGGTCATTTGGGTATTTGAAGTCAAAGATAGGGGTAGATTGGGCCAAGAGGTAAACTGATATGGAGGTGGAAACTACAAGGACTAAAAGGAAGTCAAAGATAATGTGGTGGGAGGTTGTGTCAGATGATATCAAAAGAATAGATGCATCCCCAAACTTTGACCAAGGTGGCAGAGAGTGAAGGGAGAAGTTTTGGGGGCAACCAGCTAGCTTAAATAAACCTAGAACCCTTCTGTTAAACTGGTGATGATAATGACAAACTAATTGCTTAAATGATTTAAATGGAAACAGCAAGTAAATTGCTTAAACATTTGAAAATTAACTTTAAAATCTGTAAAAGATCATTCAGAATCTTACACGACTCTATTGTAGCATTGTTTAATTTTAAATTGTTTTGTTTGTAATGTTCTATATTTCCATTGTTTCCTGTATTTTTTTTCTAACTTATATAAAGATATTGGACAAAAATAATGATACTTATAAAAAGCCACTTTAATTAGGCTTTGGGTCACTATATGCCATCAGAACAAAATGCATGTACTTTGGCATTGACTTGGACAGGAATTCTACTTAGAAAGGATATATTCATTTTTCCACAACAATTTCAATCTGCGCTACAGTTTAAAATAAGTTCAGTCTCATAATGTTTTCTGATAAATGCTTAAGTATTATCCCTTTTATCCACAGTTTATTCAGCCTCCTGGCTCTCAAGCTACAGAAGTGATTGAGTTCAGCTTACCACAGTACTCCCAACATTGGCTGCACGCATTTGGTTACTACCTTCGGCAAAACCTGCTAATATTTCTTCATGTTCCAAAATACACTGACAGCAATGTAGAACATCATTTTAAGGTATTGCACCATGCTTCAGAATTTAAAATGTACTCTTAGCATATCTGCCATTTTTGGAAGACTTGACTTTAATATCTGTAATATAAACTGCTCAAAATAATTAAAGGAACACTTTGAAAACACATCAGATCAAAATGGGAAAAAGAAATCCTCCTGGATATCTATACTGATATAGACTGGGTAATGTGTTAGGAACGAAAGGATGCCACATCGTTTGATGGAAATGAAAATGATCAACCTACAGAGCCCTGAATTCGCCCCAAAAATCAGAGTGAAAAAATTATGTGGCAGGCTAGTCCATTTTGCCAAAATTTAATTGCAGCAACTCAAAATTGTACGCAGTAGTTTTTTATGGCCCCTGTGTTCTTGTATACATGCCTGACAACATCGGTGCATGCTTCTAATGAGATGACAGATGGTGTTGTGGGGGATCTCCTCCCAGATCTTGACCAGGGCATCACTGAGCTCCTGGACAGTCTGAGGTGCAACCTGGTGGCATTGGATGGACCAAAACATAATGTCCCAGAGGTGTTCTATTGGATTTAGGTCAGGAAAGTGTGGAGGCCAGTCAATGGTATCAATTCCTTCATCCTCCAGGAACTGCCTGCATACTCTCACCACATGAGGCCAGGAATTGTCGTGCACCAGGAGCCACTGCACCAGCATAGGGTCTGACAATGGGTCCAAGGATTTCATCCTGATACCTAATGGCAGCCAAGGTGCCTTTGTCAAGCCTGTAGCGGTCTGTGTGACCCTCCATGGATATGCCTCCCCAGACAATCATTAACCCGCCACCAAAGTGCTCATGCTAAATGATGTTACAGGCAGCATAATGTTCTCCATGACTTCTCCAGACCCTTTCACTTCTGTCACGTGCTCAGGGTGAACCTTCTCTCATCTGTGAAAAGCACAGGGCACCAGTGGTGCATCTGCCAATTCTGGTATTCTATGGCGAATGCCAATCGAGCTGCATTCTGCTGGGCAGTGAGCTCAGGGCCCATTAGAGGACATAGGGCCCATTAGAGGACATGGGGCCCTTGGGTCACCCTCATGAAGTCTTTCTGGTTGTTTGGTCAGAGACATTCACACCAGTGGCCTGTTGGAGGTCATTTTGTAGTGCTCTGACAGTGCTCATCCTGTTCTGCTTTTCCCAAAGGAGCAGATACCGGTCCTGCTAATGGGTTAATAACCTTCTATGGCCCTGTCTAGCTCTTCTACAGTAACTGCTTGTCTCCTGGAATCTCCTCAATGCCCTTGAGACTGTCCTGAGACACAGCAAACCTTCTGGCAATGGTACATATTGATGTGCCATTCTAGAGAAGTTGGACTACCTGTGCAACTTCTTTAGGGTCCAGGTATCACCTCATGGTAGCAGTAGTGACACTGACTGTAGTCAAATGTGAAACTAGTGAAAAACAGTCAGAAAAGATGAGGAGGGAAAAATGTCAGTGGCCTCCACCTGTTAAACTATTCCTGTTTTGGGGTCCATCTCATTGTTGCCCCTCTACTGCACCTGTTGTTAATTTCATTAACACCAAAGCAGCTGAAACTGATTAACAACCTCCTCTGCTACTTAACTGACCAGATCAGTATCCCAGAAATTTCATTGACTTGATGCTCTACTCTCATTAAAAAGTGTTCCTTTAATTTTTTTGAGCAGTGTATATATATATATATATATATATATATATATATATATATATATATATATATATATATACACACACACACACATACAGTGGTGCTTGAAAGTTTGTGAACCCTTAAGACGTTTCAATATTTCTGCATAAATATGACCTGAAACATCATCAGATTTTCACTCAAGTCCTAAAAGTAGATAAAGAGAAACCAGTTAAACAAATGAGACAAAAATATTATACTTGGTCATTTGTTTATTAAGGAAAATGATCGAATATTACATATTTGTGAGTGGCAAAAGTATGTGAACCTTTGCTTTCAGTATGTGGTGTGACCCCCCTTTGCAGCAATAACTGCAACTAAACGTCTCTGGTAACTTTTGATCATTCCTGCACACCAGCTTGGAGGAATGTTAGCCCATTTCTCTGTACAGAACAGCTTCAACTCTGGAATGTTGGAGGGTTTCCTCACATTAAATGCTCGCTTCAGGTCCTTCCACAACATTTTGATTGGATTAAGGTTAGGACCTTGACTTGGCCTTTCCAAAACATTAACTTTATACTTCTTTAACCATTTTTTGGTAGAACGACTTGTGTGCTTAGGGTCGTTGTCTTGCTGCATGACCCACCTTCTCTTGAGATTCAGTTCATGGACAGATGTCCTGACATTTTCCTTTAGAATTCTCTGATATAATTCAGAATTCATTGTTCCATCAATGAAGGAAAGCCGTCCTGGCCCAGATGCAGCAAAACAGGCCCAAACCATGATACTACCACCACCATGTTTCACAAATGGGATAAGGTTCTTATGCTGGAATGCAGTGTTTTCCTTTCTCCAAACATAACGCTTTTCATTTAAACCAAGTTCTATTTTGATCTCATCCGTCCATAAAACATTCTTCCAATAGCCTTCTGGTTTGTGCACGTGATCTTTAGCAAACTGCAAATGAGCAGCAATGTTTTTTTTGGAGAGCAGTGGCTTTCTCCTTGCAACCCTGCCATGCACACCATTGTTGTTCAGTGTTCTCCTGATGGTGGACTCATGAACATGAACATTAGCCAATGTGAGAGAGGCCTTCAGTTGCTTAGAAGTTACCCTGGGGTCCTTTGTGACCTCGCCGACTATTACACGCCTTGCTCTTGGAGTGATCTTTGTTGGTCGACCACTCCTTGGGAGGGTAACAATGGTCTTGAATTTCCTCCATTTGTACACAATCTGTCTGACTGTGGATTGGTGGTGTCCAAATTCTTTAGAGATGGTTTTGTACCTTTTCCAGCCTGATGAGCATCAACAACTCTTTTTCTGAAGTCCTCAGAAATCTCCTTTGTTCATGCTATGATACACTTCCACAGACATGTGTTGTGAAGAGCAGACTTTGATAGATCCCTGTTCTTTAAATAATACAGGCTGCCCACTCACACCTGATTGTCATCCCATTGATTGAAAACACCTGACTCGAATTTCACCTTCAAACTAACTGCTAATCCTAGAGGTTCACATACTTTTGCCACTCACAGATATACAATATTCAATCATTTTCCTCAATAAATAAATGACCAAGTATAATATTTTTGTTTCATTTGTTTAACTGGTTTCTCTTTATGTACTTTTAGGACTTGAGTGAAAATCTGATGATGTAAATAAATACAAAATTTTTAACATGCAATGTGAAAATGTTGAGTATAATGTCAATGAAATTACAACCAGAATGTCCTTAATTTCCAAATGACCATTGTAGACTAATCATTAAAAAAAGAGTTGATATGTTATTGGATTAATAGCTTACTGTGTAACGCATAAGCAAGTAGACTTATCCTTAGGCAGAGCACCTGCACCAAAAGGGTATACGAGCAGCCCGGGCAGGTTAGACAAGAGAGGGAGAAAAGGGCAAAATTGAGCATTATGCTGACAGTACAGAAAGAACAATTGGGAGAGCAAGCCAGTGCAATGGGCAGGAAACTTTGTGTTTGGGAGGTGGCCCCGTGACATGTGAGGAAAATGATGCAGGTATGGAGCATCTGAGAGCAAGAGTGACTGAAAGGCTTTGAATATTCAAAGAGTTCTGGTGGTGGGATGATGAAGTCAGGCTTTAAGTTTGTGTACAATTTTTAAGTAAAGGATTAAAACTTTTCATGGCATTGAACCATTTAAGTTGTCATTAATTATATTTCTCATATATTCATTTATATACTTGTGAAAGCATCATAAAACTCATAGTACTTTATTTACAATTGATTATAGTTTACTTTAATTGCTGTACTGGCATATGTCAAAAATTCAGTGGCATTATTTATTTTTAATTTATTGTTTAGCAGGTTTTATTTTTCTTTATACCTTTATTTTAAATTAAATAGATTTTCAGTTTTTTCTTTTTTGCTTACAGCACACTTTTTACCAAAATTGTGGTCAGTCTGATTCTGATTTATATTTGTACAACAAACCAGGTGGTCAAGGAACTGGAGGAAAAGGTAAGAGTACTAAAAGCAGTAAAATTACAGTAGTGTAGGGCTTAACTATGAAATATGTTAGAGTATCAGGAGGTGGAATTAGAGTACTTAAGAAATAGTATATTGAATCATCAAAATAGATGGCCCTTACATCACTGCATAATATGGCAATGTATTTTGCACACTTACAGTGTATCCAGAAAGTATTCACAGCGCATCACTTTTTACAAATTTTGTTATGTTACAGCCTTATTCCAAAATAGATTAAATTCATTTTTTTCCTCAGAATTCTACACACAACACCCCATAATGACAACGTGAAAAAAGTTTACTTGAGGTTTTTGCGAATTTATTAAAAATAAAAAAACAGAAATCACATGTACATAAGTATTCACAGCCTTTGCTCAATACTTTGTTGATGCACCTTTGGCAGCAATTACAGCCTCAAGTCTTTTTGAATATGATGCCACAAGCTTGGCACACCTATCCTTGGCCAGTTTCACCCATTCCTCTTTGCAGCACCTCTCAAGCTCCATCAGGTTGGATGGGAAGCGTTGGTGCACAGCCATTTTAAGATCTCCCCAGAGATATTTCAAGTCTGGGCTCTGGCTCGGCCACTCAAGGACATTCACAGTTGTCCTGAAGCCACTCTTTTGATATCTTGGCTGTGTGCTTAGGGTCGTTGTCCTGCTGAAAGATGAACCGTCGCCCCAGTCTGAGGTCAAGAGCATTCTGGAGCAGGTTTTCATCCAGGATGTCTCTGTACATTGCTGCAGTCATCTTTCCCTTTATCCTGACTAGTCTCCTAGTTCCTGCCGCTGAAAAACATCCCCACAGCATGATGCTGCCACCACCATGCTTCACTGTAGGGATGGTATTGGCTATTGATGAGCGGTGCCTGGTTTCCTCCAAACGTGACGCCTGGCATTCACACCAAAGAGTTCAATCTTTGTCTCATCAGACCAGAGAATTTTGTTTCTCATGGTCTGAGAGTCTTTCAGGAGCCTTTTGGCAAACTCCAGGCAGGCTGCCATGTGCCTTTTACTAAGGAGTGGCTTCCGTCTGGCCACTCTACCATACAGGCCTGATTGGTGGATTGCTGCAGAGATGGTTGTCCTTCTGGAAGTTTCTCCTCTCCCCACAGAGGACCTCTGGAGCTCTGACAGAGTGACCATCGGATACTTGGTCACCTCCCTGACTAAGGCCCTTCTCCCCAGATCGCTCAGTTTAGATGGCCGGCCAGCTCTAAGAAGAGTCCTGGTGGTTTCAAACTTCTTCCACTTACAGATGATGGAGGCCACTGTGCTCATTTGGACCTTCAAAGCAGTAGAAATTTTTCTATAACCTTCCCCAGACAATCCTGTCTCGGAGGTCTACAGACAATTCCTTTGACTTCATGCTTGGTTTGTACTCTGACATGAACTGTCAACTGTGGGGCTATATATAGACAGCTGTGTGCCTTTCCAAATCATGTCCAATCAACTGAATTTACCACAGGTGGACTCCAATTAAGCTGCTGAAACATCTCAAGGATGATCAGGGGAAACAGAATGCACCTGAGCTCAATTTTGAGCTTCATGGCAAAGGCTGTGAATACTTATGTACATGTGATTTCTTAGTTTTTTTATTTTTAATAAATTTGCAAAAACCTCAAGTAAACTTTTTTCACATTGTCATTATGGCATGCTGTGTTGTAGAATTCTGAGGAAAAAAATGAATTTAATCCATTTTGAAATAAGACTGTAACATAACAAAATGTGGAAAAAGTGATATGCTTTGAATACTTTCCGGATGCACTGTAATAGTGATCACTGCTTTTTACAAAAAAAAAAAAAAAAAATCTGTACCTTTCACACTTGACTATGTCACCTACTCTTATGGCTTCATGAATAATATAATGCCAACTAGAATAATGCAAATTGTACATGAACAGAAATATGAAGGAGCATGGATAGGCTCCCAACCATCCATCTCCTGTACTCCTGCTCCACCAAAAAGTTACTGAAATGATCAGCTTGCCAATTTAGTGTAAAATATGATTGTCAATTATTAAGCTAGTTAGTAATCATTAAATTTGACAAGTACAATTTTTCAAATATACATGTTGTCCAAATGGCATTAAAAACAAAACAGAGTTAATTTATTCATTTAAATTACAAGGTTAAATGTAATTAAATGAGTAAAGAGCAATTATTAGTTATTATTTGCATTATTAACTGTGATGGTATTTTGATGGATTAATGCAGTTGATATTCAGATTATTGAGTAGATTTCTTGAGTTATGTATGTTTTATTATCCACTTTACAGGAATTGCATGCATTGCTCTTTCCTTCGTGGATGGCAAGGGATCACCTCTTCAGTTCTCAGGACATGAATTACAAACTTCATTGAAAGGAAGTGTATCTAGAATTGTCCTACAAGAAAGTGAATTTGAAGCACTAACTGATATTACCAGAATCAACTTGGAAAACATGGAAATAAGTATGTTGAAGATCATACTTCTAAACTTCATTCACAGTTGATCACTAGAAGTAGTTGTGGCCTATTGCTTTAAAAAATCCATTTTTTCATGAAGGTGTTCTCAGTTATGGTTCTGGAGGGCTATAAGTTTTAAACCCAGTCAGTTTTGTATTTAGAAGCCTGGCCTAGCTGATAATGAAACTTACTAGTTGGTCCTTTCATTCTTCCAAGACAAATCTTTATTATATTGTGGATTTTTCTTTCTTTGACATCATTATCCATACATTCTTGTTGGTCCTTCCCTTCTTTCTCATTTATTTCAAAATATTTTATTAACACAGATATTTCATTATACTGTACATATACACAGGTTTAAATGGAAGCATGTTAGCTGGATGGTTTGTTTTTTGTACCTCATCATTAGTGGCAGTGGTGGCTGGTTAAGAAAACAGGCCGCAATCAACACCTAAATGTTTAAAACTAAAATTGGCAATTAAGGGTTCTGAATTATGACTAGTAACTTAACTAAAACTAAACCAAAAAAAAACATACTGCTTTAGTGGTAAATAAATGAGTTCTTAGTAAAAAAGTTGGTTAAAGTGAAAGCCCACTTCCACTGCTGCCATTCAGGTTGTAATTAAAGAACTCTGTAGTAGACCTTTTTTGTATATCTGAGTTTAGCTTTAATGAGAGACTAGCAAAATACCCGCGCTTCGCAGCGGAGAAGTAGTGTGTTAAAGAAGTAATGAAAAAGAAAAGGAAACATTTTGAAAATAACTTAACATGATTGTTAATGTAATTGTTTTGTCACTGTTGTGAGTGATGAGTGTTGCTGTCATATATATATATATATATATATATATATATATATATATATATATATATATATATATATATATATATATATATATATATATATATATATATATATATATATATATATATATATATTGTCACAAAACGAGTCAAAGACAGAAAAAGGTTTGGGGCAGCCACCCATGTAATTTGGTATCCTGGCTGCAACTTCGTTTTCTTTCAAATACCAGCACTGAAGTGCTTACAACAGAGTCCAAAACAAGACTGACACAGAAGGGAAAAGGGAAGGCTTTTAAAGGGGGAGACAGGAAGTGAGGTCATAAGGGTCGGACACGTGTTCATTGTTCATTGGTTTAGTCCCGGATGTGACATCAGGGGCGGAGCTGGCAAGGTCTGTCTCCATTGGCTCGGTCCCAGAAGTGACGTCCAGAGAGACAGGTGGAACCTCCCGGGTTAGGTCTACAGGGAAGTGAGAAAGAGAGTTAGTGCGCTCTGCCACATCCCGGCATGGCTCAGAACTGCCTTCACTCGAGCCCTTTAGCTGCCTCCCATGCGCGCGTGTGTGACAATATATATATATATATATATATATACACATATACACACACATATAAACATATATATATACATATCCATACATATATACATATACACATATATATATACACACACACATATATACATATACACACATATATACAGTATATATATATATATACATCCACATATATACATATACACACATGCATATACATACACACACATATATACACACAAATACATATATATGTATACATACACACACACACATATAAACATATATATACAGTGGTGTGAAAAACTATTTGCCCCCTTCCTGATTTCTTATTCTTTTGCATGTTTGTCACACAAAATGTTTCTGATCATCAAACACATTTAACCATTAGTCAAATATAACACAAGTAAACACAAAATGCAGTTTTTAAATGATGGTTTTTATTATTTACTGTTTCATGTTTTTGCTATTTGTGGATAATGGCCCTCACTGTGGTTCGCTGGAGTCCCAAAGCTTTAGAAATGGCTTTATAACCTTTACCAGACTGATAGATCTCAATGACTTCTGTTCTCATTTGTTCCTGAATTTCTATGGATCTTGGCATGTTGTCTAGCTTTTGAGGTGCATTTGGTCTACTTCTCTGTGTCAGGCAGCTCCTATTTAAGTAATTTCTTGATTGAAACAGGTGTGGCAGTAATCAGGCCTGGGGGTGGCTACGGAAATAGAACTCAGGTGTGATACACCACAATTAGGTTATTTTTTAACAAGGGGGCAATTACTTTTTCACACAGGGCCATGTAGGTTTGGATTTTTGTTCTCCCTAAATAACAAAAACCAGCATTTAAAAACTGCATTTTGTGTTTACTTGTGTTATATTTGACTAATGGTTAAATGTGTTTGATGATCAGAAACATTTTGTGTGAGAAACATGCAAAAGAATAAGAAATCAGGTAGGGGGCAAATAGTTTTTCACACCACTGTACATATACATACATATCTACATATATACATACAGGTATACACACACACACACACACATATATATATATATATATATATATATATATATATATATATATATATATATATATATATATATATATATATATATATATATATATACTCTTTAGGGTGCGAACAACTGTTGCTGGGGGTGGCAGAATTCATCAAGGAAGAAAAATGAAAAACATTTCAACAAAATCTTAATTTATTTATCCATTCATTAATAATTAAATGGGCAGGCTATTTTGTACCAGTGCAATAAACAAACGGATGACTCCCGCTCTTATGTGAAAGTCTGCGTGGATATTATGAACTATCATATCTGTTCAAGTTCTATTTAAATTTTAAATAGAAGGAATTTTTATTTAGTCGACAGAAATATCTTTGGTAGGAATGTAAGTTAAATGTAGGCATCATTGCATAAATTTTTCTTCACCATACAAATGTAAAGAGTAAATTAAGCCTTACATTCCAACCAAAGATATATTTGTGTCGACTAAATCAGGGGTGTCAAACTCAATTGCACAGGGGGCCAAAATCCAAAACACACTTTAGGTCGCGGGCCGAACAGGATAAACATTTATTGAACACACTAAAACTAAACTTTTAAAACTTAACTTTTTTGAACATAAATATGAATAAAAACAGACAGGAATATTATTCCGGAATAAATCAACTCAAACCTTAAATAACTTATAATATTTTGCTCTCCATAAAATATATCCTGTCTAAATTATACAAGTTAGAAATAAAGTAAAGCGTTAAAAGAACAAACATTCAAATTTCTTTACTCTTATGTAATTTTATAAAAAAATAAACTTAAATTTTAAATATCCCAAAAGATTTTGCTCTCCATAAAAATATATGCTGTCAAAATTATACAAATTCAAATATGAACATGCTGCATAACAAAACCTGGAAATATAAATAAAATGTGTTCTTTTCAGCAATAACAAATCAAATCATTCAGTTGTCTTTGCTCATATGTCATTTTATCAGAGCTGGACGCCTGGCATCTTTTTTTGGCAACAAGTTTGTTTATGTTTGGTGTGAGGTTCTGTGTTGTGGAGATTCTCAGGATGGACTGCAGGTGCTCATCAGTGAGGCGACTCCTGTGTGCTGTTTTGTTAGTCTTCATCACTGAGAAGAGCTTCTCACACAGATATGTGCTACCAAACATGCACAAGGTTCGAGCCGCATGTAGACGGAGCTGGAGCATTTCTGCGGGAATGGAGTGAATAAACTGTGCGGGCCCTGCAGTATCGTACTTTGCCTTCAGTGTGCCATTACACTGCAGCTCAATCACCTCCATCTGAATCTGCACAGGTGCAGTTTCCACATCGACGGCAAATGGGTTGCAAAACAACTCAAAATTCTTTTTTTGTTCTTCAAAGTCACCAAAGTGCCATGCAAACTCAGTGCGTAGTGCGCTCAGTTTATCAGCAAAGTGTGTATTTGGGAACACCGTTGTGCTGACTTGGTTCAACATTACTTGGCAACAGGGAAAGTGGGGCAAGTTGCACTGGTGCATTTGTGTCTCCCATAAAAGCAGCTTCACTTGAAATCACTTTGTGATTTTGCACGGGTAAAACGTCTGCTGAAGTGTCAGATTCTTCTTTAATTCTTCTGCTTTCTGTATCTTCTGCATTGCATTCAGGTCTTTCAGGTTATCCTGATGTTTTGTCTCATAGTGCCGTCTTAGATTAAATTCTGTAATTACAGCCACATTAGCTCCACAAATGAGACACACGGGTTTACCGGCAATGTCAGTAAACATATACTCAGCCTCCCATCGGTTTTTAAAGGCTCTATTTTCAGAATCAACTTTTCTCTTTGGCATCATTATTTTTTTTACACTGTCTTCCTTTAGCGGGACATTGACTTTTTCCACCCCACGGATGTATTTAATGTTAGCTAAGACCCGGTACTTAAAAGTTTCTCTCGCAGTTTCGCTGAGTTTGTGCCAAACACCACCCTGACCATCTCATCTTCCTCTGCATAAGCACAGTCCTTCACCCATGAATTTAGCGGCAGTGTTTCTATTGGATTGCCGCTGACGGAAGGCCTTATATGGGCAGGCACTAAATTACGTGGGAGGCGTAACTCCGCCTCCCACGGGCATTGAGCAGAAGTCTATTATAGTATATGGACGAAAAAATAGGTTCCAGTTATGACCATTACGTGCAGAATTTTGAAATGAAACCTGCCCAGCTTTTGTAAGTAAGCTGTAAGGAATTAGCCTGCCAAATTTCAGCCTTCTACCTATACGGGAAGTTGGAGAATTAGTGATGAGTCAGTGAGTTAGTCAGTGAGTTAGTGAGTGGCTTTGCCTTTTATTAGTATAGATTGTCAAAAGGCATCTGTTTATTTTCTCTTGATACACAGTTTTATTTGTGTAACTTCATTGGTTATAGCATTTAAAGTTGGGATAACATTTTAATCAAAATTGATATTCTTATATTTTTTACCCTTTTTCTTCCTTTATGTTATGTTGGCTTCTTTTGATGAATTGTTTTACACTATTACAAATTGCAACCGAAAACACTGGTTTCATGGCTTCCATCTTAATACCTATTGCTGATGAGATAGGGTCTAGCCTCCCATCCCTTGAACCTGAATTGGACTAAGTAGGCATGAGAGAGTTGAATTTAAAGATAAATTATTTTGTGAATATTAGGTCTTAGATTAATCCAAAGTATGATTATGGAAACCCAGTGATTCAGTAAGGAAAGAATACCTTGCAAGGGTGTGTCTAAACCCACTTCTGTTAAGATCCCATTGCAGCAAGCAAAAGCTATATTTCTTTCTCAATAAAAACAATCAAAAATAACTGCAACATTTCTGATTTTCATTTTGTAATTGTAGCAACTTCAGAAAATTACTTTTAAAGAGTCTTTTCAGTGCCAGCAATGCTAATTTTAGCTACCTTAGTCAACACATAATTTCACACTCAATCTGCATCTTATATGGCTGTTGGCTTTATAACAAAAGGTGCAAAGAAAAATACACTTACAGTAACATGTGATCATGTAATGTTTATAGGGCAAATAGTGAAAATGAGTTTAGTTTTTGTCCCATATGTTATTGTTCCTGCTCACACCCAACTGGTGTATGAATTTGTGTCCCGAATACCCAGTCCATTGAACATGGGCAATTTGTTTAAATTTTGATGTGCATTAAAGTTACAAGGAAGCAGTAGCAACTGTATACCATTCTTTTTTCTTTTTGGTTACATTACTTCATACTTGCAGGGAATCATATTTATGTGAGTGGCTGTGCTGTCAAATGTCATTTATGTGCCTACATCTTTAACCAGCTTCTTCTAAGTAACAGCTCACAAGTCAAAAAAACTACTTACTGTAATAGTTTGCATTCACACTGCAACTAAAAACATTACAAACAAGAAGAAGAAATATGAAAAAACACATGCAGCACAGACCTGTAGTGTAGGGTAATGTAGCACCTGTGCCTGAAGCCACATCCAAATGCCCGATTTTCTCTGGTTTGGTGCTCTTTTCAAAAACCTTCCAATGTTTCACATAAGTTATCCTTTTAAATGTTGTTCAGGTCTTCAACCAACAGCTGAAGGAATCTGTACTCTACTACAGACTACATCTCTTGTATGTAAATTGATAAGAGACCAGACACAACAAAATTGTGACATTTTTTGTTAGGTTTTATGTATATTTAGCAGAATTTCCTTTGTAAGACTTCTGATTCTTAAAACAAATGTTTGTAATCTAGCTTCAATATGACATATTTTGAGATGTCATAGTGGATAGTGGTGATGCCCCAAATATCCATCAGTCTTGATTGGAATGCCACACCTAATCTTTGTCTGTGTATGTATGCGATACCTGTTTTTCTCTCTGGATACTATACTTTTCTGCCTTAATAGATTTTTAGACATACATAGCTTTCCCATAAAATATTTTTATTTTCCTTTCCCCAAAACAACATTAATAATTATTTTTCATAAAAAATGCTCCATGTTGGTAAATGAATTGATTGTAGTATGCTTAGGATGACCAGATGGATATCTGAAGGGCAAACATAAAGGTCATTACGTTCATAGATGAAAAGCAGAAAATGCGTTTATTTAATGAAAGAGATTGAAGGAAGATATTTGTAAAAGTAGTGCACAATAAGTTTTTCTAAGAATAATTCTCTCTGTCTGTCTAGGTATCTATCCTGTCATCCATTTATTTATTCATCCAAATTTTGTGAATATTTTACTTTTGATGTCATAGTTGAAGGCAAAGGGAGAATTCCACAAATTTAAGCAACTCTGCCCCATAATATACACTCATGGGGTAAAAAATGTTCCCAAAATTATAAATTATACTGGGGGTTCCCCCCTGCTCGTTTCTCTTGCCAGCCATTTTGCGTTTTTGCCGCTCACGTTGTTAAGAGGGGGGCTGAACACACCCCCAGGAGACTCGGTCACTCGTCTGAAACCACCTCTTTAATGGTGATACAGTGTGAAACAAGTAAATTTTTTTTTTTTTTACCTCCTCTTTGCTCGATCAGCTGCTAGATTCCTGCTGCTGCCGTACTGCATGATCTGCATCTCGCATGGCGCTTTGAACATTTAAAAGCCTGTACAGTAGTTGTCCTACTTCATGTGTATTATTTCCGGCCTCAGGCATGGTTAAGTCTTTTGGCACAAAGCCCCATCTCGCAAGACGTGAGTTGTTGATATTTGTTTTTGTTTTTATTTTAAAAAAACAGAATAAGAATCTGAAAATCTAACAACATCACATTAAAGTTCGATAAATTCTAGAAAAGAATGATACCAAATATATATTTGTAGGTTTTAAAATAAGGCCGATTTAAAGCGTGACAAAAAAGTGACATAAAAACATCACTGTTGCACTTAGGATTTTATATATAGAGAGTAGATTAGTAATATTTAAACTTGTATGACCTTACTGACGCACTGAAACAAAACATTGACACTTCAGTTCTCTGTGCTCCTCCTTTTCGTGCTTTGGCCAGACTGAGCCTGAGACTAACTGCCCTAATTTGTAAAATTGACTGCTTTGTTGTATGAATGGATACTGTGAAGGACATGAAAGACAATGCACTATGACCAACAAAACAGCAAATATCTTTTAATTGGGGAGATTTGCAAGTCATTGTAATACAGAATTGTGTGCTAATAAAATACCTTTAATGTATTTTCCACATTATAGTGCCTGAGGAAGATTCATAAATGTCATGCTGCTGGTTATTTTTTTGAAGGGTAGTGAAAACATAACAAAATACAGTATGTCATTTTCTGGCACTAATCAACCAGCCATCATTTGTCTGCCTACGCTGAATGATGGTTAGTCTCTTTGATGATTGTTTATGAATGGGATAATTTAGGTAGTTAACAGTCTTAGCTGAAATGTTATGGTTGCATGGCTAACAGTGTTGAAGATTGTAATGAATTTGTCTTAAATTGTGGTACTGATGTGTAAACTTCAGTGTCTGTTAAAATATAGAATTACACCAAATACAATCTGCCTTTATTTAATTCAAATTAATGTGAAGATTGTTTTTTGTTTTTTTTTCTTAGTAGAATAGTACATTGCTTAATTTTTACTTTATTATTATTATTATTACTATTAAAAAATAAAAATTCTATGGTTAATTTGTTGTTTTGACATTAGTAAGACAAATAAATTGCTATTCACTGACAAAAATTGTCCCTTAAAAATAATTTTATATGCTAGACATATGTGTTACCTTATGATAAACAGCAATATTTTTCTGAATTACATCTCTGGCAATTTCATAACAGGTCCTTGGGTTCATGTTCGATTTGATATTTGGGAACAGGGTAATGTTAGCCCTGTGCAGCTTGCTGATAAATTAAAGAATGCATTACGCCATGCTCTCTGTGACGTGATTATGGAATTCAAGGTTCTATCAAACCCTCTTTGTGTGGAATCTACTCTGACAGCCTCTGATCAGAAAGAATATTCTGCTGGTAAGAATTAAATGCAGTAATTATGTAAACATTTTAAATTGACACATTAATGAACATCCTTTCTTTTAGGAAATTTCTTTCCCCGTCCCCTTTTGTATTAGCAGTCCCTCTTGGGTTGTAATACATTAATCTTAAATCTATTTCTAATCCAGACCAGTAAACTGTGCGATCTTGTTAAGTAAATACACACACAAATTATAGTAAATATAGTATTGTTTATTTTCTTTTTGTAATAGGCTGACATGTTGCTTAGTCCATCTGTGGTTTGTGTAACAACACTGAGAATAAATTTAAATGCAGAATAAATTGCAAAACTTTAGGTTTCTTTTTTTCTTTAAATTACTTAAAGTAACTGTTTAATTGCACTAATGTGCCAATGGTTGGTTTACCTTTTTTTTCCTTGTTTTATATTTATAGGTCTTCCAGCACAATTATTTTGTGATGTTAAAGACCTACCAAAGCAACTTTCCAATAGTGGAAGTACCAAAAGATGTCCATCTCCTATTCTCTTTTCTACTGCTCCACCTCCCACATCTGCAGGTGCTGTAACACCTGAATCTACTACACCAACTGGAAAAACAGCTCGTAGAAGTTTCTGGGATATGTTGGTATGTCTACCCTCCAACCTCCCCATCCCCCACATTCCAACAAAAGCATATAATGTGCATGCATAAGGTACTCTTGAGCGTTGTTTAAGCTTGAGGCATAACCTGCTTAGACTGGTTTTATGCTTATTTATAAGAAATACTGCTTAAGGTAAGACCATATAATACATTTTTTTAAGAAAAAGCCATCTACCTAAACACCTCATAAATTCTTGGAGATATGAAAGTCTTCCAAGTTGTAAACTAGATGTACAATTGAAAAGTCATTCCATTTATTTCCATTTATACGAGGTGTGGCAGAAAAGTAATGAGACTGGCAACACTGCAAGCGATCTGGCAACGCTGCGCTATTGTCCTTGATAGAGCACGTGTATCAGTACCCTCCCATAGCTCAGTGCGAGTTTCAACTCCTTCTGTTAACTACGTGATTTTTGTGACTGCTATTAGCGAAGTTGTGTTTTTGGTTGTGCGTCACGCAAAATGGAACAGCGGAATTTGGAGCAACGTTGTGCCATTAAATTTTTTCGTTAAGTTTGGAGAATCGGCAAGTGTGACATTTGAAAAGTTAAAACAGGCCTATGGGGAACATTCTTTATCCCGAGCTCAAGTTTTTCAGGGAGGCCTTCAACTTCGAAAACCAATGAAAACATTGAACGTGTGAACACTCTTGTGAGATCAGACCGTCGTTTAACATTAAGAATGTTGAGTGAACAATTAAATTTGAACAGATTTACCGTTCATCAAATTTTGACTGAAAATTTGCACATGCGAAAGGTCTCTGCTAAAATGGTGCCGAAAAACCTCACAATTGAGCAGAAGGAAAATCGAAAAAACGCATTCCTGTGGTTCCCCAGCCCCCTTATTCACCTGACCTCAGTCCGTGTGACTTTTTCCTTTTTCCTAAACTGAAAAATTTCCTCAAAGGTCGTCATTTCGGGACTTTAGAAAACATCCAAAAGAGTGTAACGGACATGCTGAAGACCATACCGGTTGAAGACTTCCAGCGCTGCTACCAACAGTGGGAACAACGTCTCCATCGGTGTGTAGCTGCCCAAGGGAACTACTTTGAAGGGGATAACATTGATGTTTGAAAAAAATAAAAACTTTGGTAAATAAAAAATCAGTCTCATTACTTTTCTGCCACACCTCATATTTTGGAATAAATTATTTTCAATCTTTATGTGAAATTAGCTATTTTCTATCTGTGTCTTGGTGTCTCTGTTAAGATAGGTGCTGTAAAGCATCAGGTGATATGAACCTTATTAGCTCTCTTTTTAGTTTTTTTTTTTAGCTTAGTTTTAAAAGGTAAATTCTTAAAATTCTTTGCTCAAAGTTGATGCTTCGAATTCCTAGAAAATGTTTTGCAAATATATTCTTATTGAAATAATAAAATCAAAAACATACACATTCATCTAAGTGAAAACATTAAAATGCATTATAAATCTTAAATACAACTTATTTTGAATTACACTGCTCAAAGCACACTGTAATTCATATGTTTTATATATTATATCAATTCATTCTAAATCAGTAATTTAAATCTACACAAAGATGTTTGTGCACTGTAAAATGAAAGACCTTGACACAAAAAGAGGTTTGGGGCAGCCACCCATATACTTGAGTAAGGCTGCTAAATTGAAGTTTGGCACCATAGAAGTGTACAGGTTGAGGCCAAAAAAGAACTGAATTCAAAGTGGGAAGCTGCTTTTAAGGCAGGTCGGCCGAAGTGGTCAGCAGGGTTGGAGCCAGAAACGGAAAGTGGCATCATTGAGTCCAGGCAGTATTTTCCATGTCTGGTCTGCAGGAATAATAGAGAAAGGTTTACTGAACCCCACCACCCCCTGGCCTGCTGTGGAATTACCTTATTTTGGTCCTTCTAGCTGCTTCCCATGCACACGTGTGTGATAGCACATACTCATCATCATCACTGGTTTAACATCCATTTTCCAGGTTACTCCCCAAATTTTGTTCTCCTATCTCTATGTAAGCATCCACTGGGATGAGTCACATTCTTGAAGCAGTTTGATATCTTTTTATAGCCTTCCTTTGTTTTGTAGGCATAATTTAGTTTAATTTTCAGACTGTCAGTTGCTTAGAAGAGCCCACTCCGTGTTTGAAGAGTCAACAGTTCCTGAGACTAATAAATTCTTTATCAGCTACAATTCCTAATGACAAGTCTTGACCAGACTAACATCTAGTAAGTTAAGACAGATTTTGAGAACTTACATCTGAATGGATGCCCAAACCATTGCAAATGCTTCATTTAATGTTTTATTTATTTATTTATTTTCATTTTTCCAACTCACATAAATCGTAGCTATACATAGATTTGCATAAAAATACCATAGTTTTAGTTTATCTGCTGTTTTCCTCTGCCACCCAGTTCTAATTCCTGAGGTGAGGCAGATAGCTCCTTTCAAGTCTGACCCAGGAGTATTTGCAGTATCAGGACCTTGCCAGAAGGAAGCCCTTCCAGATCAGCCAGGAGCTTCCCTAAGTAGGGATTGTCCATCCTTGCAGCCGCCCCTGGCAGTACCCATGGAACCTTGCAGAGCTGTCTCGTGGGACGGCCAGCCCTGCCAATTGAAATATGGGAGCAGCGATACAGGAATGCTGCCTTCTAACATATCGGGGAAGTATGCACTTAGAAAGGTTGTTTCCCCTGGACCTTCAAATGTTGTAGCCTTCAGGGTGGGTAATAATCTTCTGTCCAACCTTCCACGTTATGACAGCCTCCTGTTTAAGAGTCATCCCCATTGGAACAGACGTCCATCCGTGTTGTCCATTATAATAGATATATCATATGTGTGTATGTATATTTTCATATATATATTGTCTTCATGTATCGTATGCATTACTTTCGACTTTTCTTAGGGGACAAGAATTTCATTATACTATGTACACTATATACTGTAAAAATGGTAATATACAGTACTTCAATTGGAATTTGAACTTGAGATAAAAATATAGCAGATAGTTAAAAATATATTATATTGTACAAATGCCCTGAGCATATCTGTCCATCTATTTTCCAAAACATACTTAGTTTAGTTTAGAGTTATGGGGTGGCACAGCCTATCCCAACAGGTTTGAGAATCATGATGGAACCAACCTACAGATAGAGCACAAGTCCATCAAAGGGCTCATTCAGTCATTCATGTTCATATTGGGCTAAATTAGAATAGCTTGTAAACTTAACATGGTTGTCTTTGTGTTTTCAGAGATAAATCAGAGTAACCTGAAAAGAATTCTGCAGACACAGGCAAAACATGCTAATTCTATCGACTTAAAATGTCCATTACTGTGAATAGTTAACAGAAGATGAACTGATCGCCAAAATTCAAAAAGTTAAAGATGATGCAATTCTTTAATATTTTAAGAAAAATTAGATTTTTATTTCCATCATTCGCAGGTACAAAATACCAAAAAAAAATTTTAAAGGGCCCGAAGCAAACATTTGGGCACCCGACATGGTCACTACTTAGTAACACCCCTTATGGCAAGTATCACAGCTTGTAAATGTTTTTTGTAGCCAGCTAAGAGTCTTTCAGTTCTTACTTGCGGTATTTTCACCCATTCTTCCTTGTAAAAGACATCTAATTCTGAAAGATTCTTGCGCCATCTTGCATGCATTGCTCTTTTGAGATCTATCCACAAATTTTCAATGAAGTTTTGGTTGGGGGACTGTGATGGTCAAGACAAAACTGTCACCTTGTGCCTCTGAGGTATTCTATTGTAGATTTTGAGGTGTGTTTCAGATCCTTATCTTGTGGTTGGACCCATCCTCTTTTTAACTTTTTTACAAACGGTGTGATGTTTGCTTCCAGGATTTGAATCCACTCTTCCTTCTACCAATGATATGCTCCTTGTGCCACTGGCTGCAACACAAGCCCAAAGCCTGATCGATCCATCCCAATAATAATAGTGTTCTTTTCCTGGAATTCGGCACCCTTTTTTTTTTTTTTCAAACATCCATTTGCAAATTGTGCCCAAAAAGTTATATTTTGACTTCATCAGTCCACAGGACTTGTTTCCAAAACATATCAGGCTTGTTTAGAGGTTAATTTGAAAACTTCAGATGCTGAATGTTGCAGCTAGGACACAGGAAAGATGTTCATCTTCTGACTCAACCATTAAGGTCATATTTGTTCAGGTGTCGCTGCACAGTAGAACAGAGTACCACCACTTCAGTCTGCTAAATCTTCCTGAAAGTGTTTTGCAGTCAAACAGGGGTTTTAGTTGCCTTTTTAACAATCCAATAAGCAGTTCTTTCAGAAAATTTTCTTCTAGATCTCAACTTGACCACCACTGTTCCAGTTGACTGTCATTTCTTAATAACACTATGAACTGATGAAACACCTACTTGAAAACGCTTTGCTGTCTTCTTGTAGCCTTCTTTTGCTTTGTAAGCATAAACTATTTTATTTTTCAAAGTGCTAGGCAGCTACTTAGAGGAGAGCCCATGGCTGCTGGGATAAGGTTTGAGGAGTCAGAGAATTTATACAGCTTTGCAATTTGCATCGCCTGGGGTTTCCTAATGAAGATTGTGCACAAGCCATATCCCTAATGAGCTAATGAACCTTTACATGGTTCTCCCTTCCTTTTTTCACTGTACAATTGTACAAAATAAAAACAATACCTTAATCTTGCATAAAATGGCAAAAAGAAATGTGACAACTTTAACATTATGCCTTTTTGTTCATCTTCTGCTCACTTAACTATTGACAGTAACAGACATTATATGCAAGGGTGCCCAAAGCTTTGCATGCCACTGTACTGCTGCCACCATGCTTTTTTGTTATTGCCTCTAGCTAAAAAATATTTTTACTAATAGTTTTTATAATACACTTTTTTTTTTCTTTGGGGAAGTTTTACATTTTTACGCAATTTTCAGTCATGTTCAATATTAAGTGGTGTACAGTAATCCCTCCTCGATCGCGGGGGTTGCGTTCCAGAACCCCCCGCGAAAGGTGAAAATCTGCAAAGTAATAACCATATGTTTATATGGTTATTTTTATATATTTTAAGCCCTTATAAACTCTCCCACACTGTTATAAACATTTCCTGAACAGTTATACAACATAAGCCCTTTGTATTCTCTTAGATATTAGGTAAGATTCGTTGAAATTATGTATGTAAACACACTGTTTATATACAGTAAAACCTAAATATTATTTTAAAGATATTGAGCGTCTCCGATATCACATACGTTACAGCCATTACAATATACAGGCCACCAGCAATAAATATGTACAATGCATGAAAAATTGTATGCAGTAAAATGTGTGTAGAGTGACACTAAACGTATGTACATGTACTAAGTACTGTACGTAGAAAATTAATTATGGTTACTCACCAACAATGACACAATGACTTGTCCGATAATGATGAGTTTAATTTTACTGCACAACAAAGGAGAGCGGTACCGCTCTTCTAAAGGAGCCTCTTCAGGCGACTGTGTAGCACTGCCGTTGTTGTTCTTCTGGCAGTCTTCAATCCAAATCCCTAAGGCAGATTCCATCCAGACTACATCCTTATTACGTCCACTTGCAACTCGTTTTGCGCCCTGGTTAAAGAACACTGCAGCTGTAGATCTTATATTCTTTTCCTCCTTTTTAAATAAAAAGAATCGTGGACTCATTGATGCCATAGTGGCATCGTACACCGGTGTAGCTATTCCCTTCCTTCAACATATCCAAAACTTTTGCGTTTTCAGCAATCGTTGGCATCTTCTGTTGGCACTTGGGCACGGCCCCTGAAGCAGTATCAGTATTTTTTTGAACTCATTCTTAAAGTAATTTAGTAGGTTTTCTGCATTATTACATGTTGCAGATTTATATAAGGTTCAATGCTTTTTATTGTAAATAATAGATTTTTAGCTTTTATTCTGCAGTAAATGTAGGAAATACATCAGTTTTAAAATTTTATATGCTAATATTTCAACATTAACTATTTAACTCTATCATGTATTTTAATTTTTTTAACACAGAGTAAACCAGATCTTTCTGAACTTGGATCTCCAAAAACCACGGATGATATAATTCTGGAGAAAGCAGAGGATAGCCGCACACGTCGCAGACATAAAACTGAGAATGTGAAACAACCTTGGAGTCAAGAAAAAGTGGCTATGTCAGAAATGGAACAGGCACAGAAGCAAGCAGCTGCCCAGAGGTTTTAATTTCTCATTTTCACCTCTTAATTTCAAAAAAAGAATAAGGAAAAGTGGAAAAAGTAGAAATATGAAAAATACAATTGAATAAAACATGAGAATCTCTCATGAATTGGTTTATATGGATTATCAGTATTAGAGTATATCCTGCAAAAGTATTCACACACTTGACGAAATCTATTTTACTGAATAACAAATTTTGTTCTCTGTGATATTATATTTGTGTTATCAAAGCACTGAAACTCTAAATATTTTGTTAATGTGACATTATTTTATATTACAAAAAAAAAACAATTCAAAAGAATGCTTGCTATTTGCATAAATGTTCAATCCCCACAAGTTAGTATTTTGTATACCCACACTTTATTATTTTACATCTTTTAGGTTAAGAATATGCCACATTATGCATAGTAAGAGTAATTTTTGCCCATTCTTCCAGTCACATTTTCTGCATTTTGTTCAGGTTGGTTTGATGAAGCTTGTACACTACAGTTTTCAAATAGCTTGAACAGATTCTCAGTTGTGGTACTTTGGCTGTGTAAAATATTCACTCTTTTTCCTTGTGTTTTTCAAGGTGTGGGTAGTGTTAAATTTGTGCTTCATATATCTGAACTTTTGGCCAGAGGGTTCAAACTTGTCTCATCTGACCATGAAACCTGTTCCCAAATTGCAATCAGGTCATACTTTTGGTTTTTTATTTAGATATATTTGTATATGGTTCTTTTGTGCTGCTCTGCCACACAGGCCAGTGTTATTCAGAACTTTTGATAAAGTTGTCTGCTGCACCTTTACTCCAGCCATAGCTGAACTGTGTAGCTCCTTAGGACTAATTGTTGGCCTATCACGATTCACCATTTTTGTTGTGTACAGACTTTTGGAACCTTTTCTAGGCAGTGCCTGGGCTATGTTTAACATAGCTATCATTACCTGATAGAACTTACTGGAATATCCAATCCTTAGATATTGGTTTAGACCCTATTCCTAATTTTTGCATTTTCATTATTTTATCTCTTTGGGTTTTCTTAAGCCTATAGTCCTTATTTTCACAGCTGTCATTCACATTGAATAATGATCCCTTAACTATAGAGATTGCACTTCTGAAATTAGTACTTCTTCACTTGTGGAGGACAATTTTATCCTTGTCAGTCAATTGTTTTACACTTGTGTGAACTTAGAGTTTCTGCAACAGTGTATTTTTTTTCCTGCAGAAGACAATAATGTACAAAATATTTTAAGTTTTATTTTAAATTTACAAGAAAAATATAGTAGTGAGATTTATTATTGAGTAAAAGTAGAGAATTGTTTACAAAGCACTGTATACGAAAATGTACCTTAAAGTCTTCCGCTGAGTTGAAAATCTGTCTTTTTGGCCACAGAAACCAACATAAATCTGAAATGGCCCTTGTCAGTGTGCTAACAACTTCAGTAGGAGATGGATGCAAGAACTGTTATCTGGTTCTCTAGTTGAAATTCACATAACATGGCTTCACAAACACATAATCAAGCTTTTGTTCTCTTTTCACAACAGTTATTTAATTGTGCTAGGCATTCCAAGATTTTTGTCTCGTTATTAGTATCCTTCTCTGACTAAGTAAAGGAATCTTCTAGGTTGTCTTCTAAAGGCCATTCACCCTTTAAGTGTTGTACAGAAGACTGAGGTACCTCTCTTTAAATTAACTATATTAGAAGGAACAGTTGATCCCAATCCCTTTATTCTGCTTGAACTACTTTCTTAAACATATGTTTAATGGTTAGCTTGAAACTTTCAACCAACCCATAACTCTGAAGGTAATATACAGACATTTTGTTTAGTTTAATATGCAGTAACCCACCATTTGCTTTAAGGTGTTTGACATAAACAGTGTCTCCTAATCCATCAGGATATCCTTGGAGATGCTCAGCCTCAAAAACAGCCCTACTATCTCCCTGGTGTTTCTCTTCAAATTTGCAACACAAATTGGGATTACTTTGGGATATCAAGTAATTTAGTCTGCTAGTACTAAAATATATTTGTTTCCATGGATTGAAGGCTAAAGAAGACCTACGATATACTGTATATTATGATCCACTTGAAAGGTTCCATAATTAAACTGAGTGGCAGTAGCACTACTTTGTGATGTTGAAGTAGTACTTGCAGTAAGGATAAACTTCTTTGTTATCACTGGACCATCAAAATCTTTGTTAAACAGGCTTTATTACTTTATCTGTGCCTAAATGTCTCACCAGTATAAATTTATAAGCAAGCCTGCATATTTTACCATGATATATTAAGTGTAACATCTTCATTGTCTTACCCTGGTGCTAGTGTGCATAATATAATACAGTGGAACCTCAGTTTGCGAGCATAATTCGTTCCGGAAACGTGCTCGCAGTACAAAGCACTCGTATACCAAAGTGAATTTCCCCATAAGAAATAATGGAAACTCAGATGATTCGTTCCACAACCCAAAACTATTCATATAAAAATGATTAATACAAAATATAAAGTAAAAATACATAAAACAAATTAACCTGCACTTTACCTTTAAAAAGAATCATGGCTGGTGTGAGTGAGTTTCTAAATTCTTGTGGGATTCCACCCAACGGGACGACATGCGGAAGAGTGTCCCAAAGCACTCCCAGCGCTGTAGCAGTTTGCCGTACAAGCGTATCCAAAAAGATCACGGATATGCTATAAGCGCCTGCCGTCGATGGATGATACAAGGAACATTATAAAGATCCCGCTACAATAAATAACCGCGCTGTTGCTGTTTCAAGCTAAATAAAGCTGGTGTTGTTAAAGTACTAAGACTCAGCTTCGTGTTTTGGGGAGCAAGAAAAGGACTCGCACTTCACAGTGCGCACACACACACAGTCACAATGCTGTAGTAAACAGTATATGCTTGTACGGATGTTGACTATATGAGTGAGGCACGCAGATTTAGACGGAGAATAGGAGACGATTGCCCTCAAGAGAACAGAGAGAGAGACGCATGCGAGAGAGAGAAGAACCATCAGCTCAGTTGTGATCACATGATGCTCAGCAGACAAAGTTTATCTATACTACTTGTATTGCAACACATCGCTCGTTTATCAAGTCAAAATTTATTACAAAATTTAGCGCGTCTTGCAAAACACTCGTAAACCAAGTTACTCGCAAACTGAGGTTCCACTGTAAATCATTCTCCAGCACAAAGTGGGACCCTTGTAAAATGAAGCTCAATGAGGTTTGCCGTTTACTGTGACAACAATATTCCTATTCCTAACATGTTTTAAGTAATCATTGTTCCATATTTCTCTTTTAAAGCGTATGGGTAACTTCCTTTATTGAAAATATACAGTACATCCGGGAGGTTTTTAGTCAAAGCACTTTTTATGTCTGTCCGCTCAGGTGAGTGGTAAACGTTATCAGCAGACTCAATGGCAGGGTTAGGAGTTAGGGCACCCGCTTATTCATGCCTTTCATAGTATGTTTGGCCATTATATGCAATTTGAGTTGACTTCAAGTGCTTTGTGTTTGCCCTGTAACAATCATTTAACCATCCCCATACTTCTCAAGATTAATAGTTGATGCTTTTGCCTTCTTGATATAAATTTCAGGCCATTCTCACTCTATGATGAAATCATACAGGGGTTTTGAGTAAACCACCACAAACATTTGATGAGAAACACTTTTAAAGCTACTATGCCAGCTAAATAGTAGTGTCTGTCCCCATAAATTTATGTGAATGAGTTCTTTTTTATTAATGTAGTTTTGAGACGAAACCAGCAGGGCTGATTAATTTACTTCCAGAATGCATTAAATCCACATTTGTGTACCAGTACTAACTAACTTTTACCAGGAGTTTGAGAGTAAAACAGACTCTGCCTTGAAACGATACTACAGTAGAGTCTCGCTTATCTATACTAATAAAAGGCAAAGCCCTCACTGACTCACTGACTGACTCACTCACTCACTGACTCACTTATCACTAATTCTCCAAGTTCCTGTGTAGGTAGAAGGCTGAAATTTGGCAGGCTCATTCCTTACAGCTTACTTACAAAAGTTGGGCAGATTTCATTTCGAAATTCTACGCGTAATGGTCATAACTCGGACGTTAAATACAGTATGTACTGTATTTAAAAAGTTCAGTCCTGTAATGATTTAAAGACATTTTTGATCATAGTCTGCTTTCCTGACGAGTGCCGTTTCTTCGCTGTGAAGTCTCGCCATCTTTGCAGCATCATTATGTCGATTCTTGTAGCTGCTTCTTGCTGCTCAATGTAATTAATTGCAGTTTCTAGCCTTAACTCCGTCACTAATATAGTCAACATCCGTACAAGTGTATATTGTTTACTACAGCATTGTGACTGTGTGTGTGTTTGTGCTGTGACATGCGAGTCCCCGTCTTGCACCCAAAAACTTGAATCTGAGTCTCGGTACTTTAGCAACACCAGCTTTATTAAGCTTGAAACAGCAACAGCGTGGTTATTTATTGTTGCGGAATCTGCCATTCTCCTATACACAGACACAGCAGTCAGGCTAGGGGGGAGAGTAATACTGAGCCCAGCGCATTTATAATGCCTCTTGTTCCTTGTATCACCCATCAACGGCAGACGCTTATAGCATGTCCGCGATCTTTTTGGATTGGCTTTTACATCGAACTGCTACAGCGCTGGGAGACGGCGATTGCTTTGGGACGCTCCTCCGTGTGTCGTCCCGTTGGGTGGAATCGCACAAGAGTTTAGAAACTCGCTTACACCAGCCATGATTCTTTTCAAAGGTAAAGTGCAGGTTAATTTGCTTTATGTATTTTTACTTTATATTTTATATTAATCATTTTATATGAATAGTTTTGGGTTGTGGAACGAATCTGAGTTTCCATTATTTCTTATGGGGAAATTCGCATTGATATACTGTACGAGTGCTTTGGACTGCGAGCACATTTCCAGAACGAATTATGCTCGCAAACCGAGGTTCCACTGTAATTAGCTGCGGCAGAGCCTGGAGCAACAAAAAATAGACTATGCTCACACCCGCAACTTGTAGTTCTTGTTGCTGATTGAGGCGTATTTTTTTTTTTGTCTTTTTTTTGCGGTGGGATGTCGGATAATATGGAATGTTGGATAACCGAAGGTAGGATAAGCGAGACTCTACTGTATTTCCCTTTTGCCCAGGCACAATCCATTTGATTATCCAGATAAGGGCAGTTTAGAGGTATCTTTCTTTCAGCCTTCCTGTTTATGTCCTGCTGCCTGAGGAAGCTGTGTTTGTGGTCCTCAGTCTCAGTCTCGGTACATGTTATTTCTGTTATTTCTCTGTGGCAATTGATAACCTCTATGAATTCTTCAGTAGTCTTCTAGGGTTTAAGTTGGACCAGACCTGCCAAAAGAATCTGTAAGGCAGTGACAAAATGGTACATGATTGCATTTCAATTTCTTGTTCACCTGACGTTTCATTTGGGCTCTCCCATTTAGCCATCTGGCACCATAGACCAAAAACTGAGCATGGATCAGTCCAGCTGGATTGAACATTCAGTCTCAACTTTTGTTAGCTTGCATAACAGGGATTACACCCTAATAAGCTAAATCTCATTCTTAAAGACAGGGTAATCTATCACATTCCTCTTGTCCAGGTCATAACAGACACTGAGTGCTTTGCTTTTTTAGAAAAGATGTCAGAATGTTGACTCAATTGTGTATTGGCTAGCAGGTCATGTGACTGCACATTCAGTGACCAAAAGGTACATCTTTGGATCCAAGTAGTGTTTTGGGTAAATAGGCATTATCTCTATTCAGCCTCCGTAGACATTGTTTGATGATTGGCAACCTATAACTGGAGTTGCCATATCTACAACCCCAGCTTCTGTAGACCCTCCATCATGGTTTGCACAATTATTTCCAGGAGAATCCTGCCCACCACACCACTTAAAAAGAAAACTGAAACACTACAGTAGAGTGATGGGGTCCAGCAGTGACCCTGTTTAATTCCATCTGGTAAGACTGGTACATAATGCACCTCTATAGAGGTGCCCGTTTTTTGGTCCCTGAGGATCAGCAACTATTAAACTTCAGTGATTGTTGCCTTTCTTCATCTCTCTAAATCTAAAAAGAAAAGTGGGAGATCTGTTAGAGGCAGTGCTTATATTCCCCTCCTCCCCTGCTGCAAAACACCAAGCTGTGTATGTGACTGTGGCTTGGACTGTTACTAGATACACCTCAGTCCAAAATATTACTTTTTGGATTAGGTGGAACATGAGGTTTCCAGTATAAATGTGTGGCTTAAAAATCTTCAGAAGCCATGTAATGCAGTCGGAATGGACCACAGTCCTTAAAGTGAGTTTATAGTATCTCACTGAAAGTATTCCTGGAAAATTCAAATTGTTCTGGAGGTTAAAATCTGTCTTTCTGGTTATAGAGAAGTATACTTTTTATGTTAAGTTGCAAGTAATCTCTCTTGATAAATGCTCTGCCTTGATTTGTTTTTTAGATAAAATGGCAATACTATATTTCTACCTTAGGTTAATTATGAATTTCTCCCCCGCATATCTTTTAGTGACAGCAATATTCAGTTGAACCACCGGAGCCTTCCATTTTTCACAACATTACATTAAATATGGAGATAAATATATCTCTTTAACTGAAATATTTCATCATAATCCATTTATTTCTATCATACAATTGATGTCCCATTTTTTTCTTGTATTTTTCAAAATCTATTATTTTGTTAAAACCTCTCTAATAAGTAAATGATTAGTTGCCATAGTTAAAGCAGAGTTATATTTTGTAATTAATGGGGTGATTAGATTTAAGAATCTTATGACAGATTATTAAAATGTTTTGAAGATCTTGTTGTCATTAATCATTTACTCAAAGCAACAGAAATTGTGCAAATAGTTTTAATAATTGGCTTCAGTTGCTGTTCTGAAATGAATAGCACTCAAACAAAAGTGTTTTTTTTCCCCCAATTACAGGAAACATACAGTTCATCTTGAGGAAGGGGAAACAGGAAATTTACACCCAGTCTTCCAGTCAACTTGCCAGAAATGGTTGGCATTTATGGACCATATTGGTAATTATTTCTCCTGGTATATTCTTTATATTTTTGAACATTTTTTAATAATAAAAATATTATCATCTGAAATATTCCATCTGTCTCCATTTAAGGGTTCAGTTGGTATCATGCATACTATTTGTTTGATTTCTTGCCATAGTATATTGAAAAGTGAATTTTTCATTTTTATTTAATATCAGTTATAAAACTAAAACAAAGTTTATAACTTTGCTTGTTAGAGTGCCGCATGAAGACCCATGTATAGAAAAAAATCTTGCACCTACCCCACATTTTTTTTGTTTAAGAAAATCATTTTTGCCTTTTCTGTTATTTTACTGGTGTAACATTCTCAAATCTGCTTAGAATCATTCACTTATTGTTGTTAAGCATTTGCACACAAATCCGTGTTCTCCAAGAACTATTCCAAAACCACACTTCTACTTGTAAAAATACTATGAGGATATCTTGAAAAGCTGAAGTGTTTAACTAATTACTTGTGTCTTCATCAAAATGTCAAACAATATTTTAAATAAATAGGTTAGTAAAGAACTTATGTAAAATACAATCGCAAATTAGGAAAAGTTAGGGCAGTATGGAAATGCAAATAAAAGAAAAAAAACAGTGATTATATTTTTCTGGTCAACTTCATTTCATTTGTTAATTGTACATCATTTCCTGCATTTCAGGCCTGCAGCACATTTCAATAAAAGTTAGGATGGTAAAGCATTCACCACTTTGTAATGTTCCCATTCCTTCTCACAGCACGTAAAAGACATTTTGACACTGGGGATACCAAGAGATGAAGTGTTTCAGGTGTTATTTTGTCACATTCGTCCTGCAAACATGTCTTAAGGTGTGTAACAGAACAAGGTGGTTGTTGTCGCATTTCTTCATTTCAAAATTCTCCACACATTCTACTGGGGATGGGTCAGAACTACAGGTAGGCCAATCCAGTATCCATACCCTCTTCATCTGCAGCCAGGCCTTTGTAATATCTGCAGAATATGCTTTTGCATTGTCTTGTTGAAAAATGCATGGACATTTCTGGAAAAGATGTCATCTTGAAGGCAGCATATGTTGCTTCACAATCCTCAATGTACTCTGCCATTACAGAAGTATAAATTACCTTTGCCAAAGGCACTGACACAACCACAGACGTTTTCTTTTGGACTTGTTGCTGATAACAGTCTGGATGGTACTTTTTGTCTTTGGTCTGTAGCACACAGTGTCCATTTCTTCCAAAAAGGATCTGGAATACTGATTCATCTGACCACTGTGTGATGGTCCATCCTAAATGCCTCTGAGACTAGAGAAGTCGAAGCCACTTCTAAACATGGTTAAAGTTTTTGGCAATTGTGAATGTAACCTTGTATTTTAGTGTTTGACAAAGTTTTGTAAAGTAATCCCTTGGCCATAAGGTTATATCAACTATTGATGAATGACAGTCCTTGAATCATTTAATGATATTATGCACTATATAGGGAGAAATATGCGAATCCCTTCAAATCTTTGTTTGAGAACATTGTTTTTAAGTATTTCAATAATTTTCTCACACATTTGTTGAAAAACAGGAGATCCTCCTCTCATCTTACCTCCTCAAAGACTAAGCTTTTCATGGATAATGTTTTTGTACCAAATCATGATTAACATCACCTCTGTGACATCACATCATTATTTAATTTTTTATTTGAGTTGTGGCAGACAGCACAAGCCCAATCCCAGCCAGGACACATCTATAGTGAAGGATCAGGGGAAAGAGCGCGCACAGGGCACTTCCTCCCCTGGAGACCTAGATGGTAGCCCCCCTGGGTTTCAGTGGTGTCTCCGATTTCCACAGGGCCTCATGGGAGTTAGAGTTTGGTACAGTACTGGTGCTGAATAAAAGAAGCCCACTGCCACTGCTCCAGGAGCCAGAATTGGGAGGGAGAAGACAATACTTGCTGGAGGAGGAGTGGAGGCAGATAGAGAGAAAAGGAAAAACAGAGAAGACAAAGCGGTGTATTGCTATGTACTGTTTTCTTATTGTGAATTTGGTACTGTGCTGTGGGAAATGGTTGAAAAGTGGTTCCCACTGAATAAAGCCAGTGTTGTGCTTGTGAACTCGTGTCTGTGTCTGTCTGTGTTGGGTTTAGGGAGCTGAATGCCCTCAGGAGACCACAGCCTCGTTGCTGGCCTTAATACTACAGTCCCTGAAGCTTAAGATTTTTTTCTTTGCCCCCAACCTCCTTAAATTTTCCTGACATACGCCTAGAAGCCTGTAAGCTCCTTATCACTGTGCTACTTGCTCACTTTTGTTTTGCAAATGTGTAGATTAGCAGAAGGCAGCCTGCTACACCACACCCTCCATTCAGTCAGATAAAGACATTGCCCTGCAGCAATTCTTACAGCTCAAGTCTGTGTTGAAGTGTTTATCTGGCGATGCATTTGTATGGAATTATATTGTTAATGAAATAGCGTGATTTGAAATACATGCATTTCATGTGTATTCTGTGTCTACGGTGATCTGTGTAAATAAAGAATGACAGAGGAAATGCAAGGCAAGAAATGCTGAGCACATGGCTAAAACAGAAAATGTTTTCATATATTACAGTGTAATGTTGACGTGAAGTGAAGGATGTGTGAAGACTGAAGCCCAAATATCCAATAAACACTTTCATAAAACTTTTCATATAACAAAATAAGTATGCTTTTATTCAAGAGTAAAACTGAAGAGAAAGAAATTGCTCAATTGACACGTTGCTGAAGCTCAACTATCAGTTGATACAAAGTAAAAGACGTTTACATATGTGTATGTTTGTGCTTTTGGAAAAGCTACAGCTTGGTAGTGAGCCTCTATTATTATTATCACATAATAAATACATACATTTGATGCGAGTCTTTAACATCCTGTGTAAATTTATGGTACTTGTAAAGTTGCAGCTGAAAGAATAAAAGCAGACATACAAATGCTGCTCAGTCATTTGTCTTGTTGCAAACAGGCTCACTACTCAAAGTGTTAAATGCAAGGACGACACAAGATTCAAACCTGTGACTTTGAGGATGCCAAGCTGTAGCTTTTCCACTGTGCCATCTGAGACAGAACAGTGTTAACTCTCTGACGACTGGTTGAAAATGAAAAGTACAAACATACACATATGCAAATGTCTTTTACTTTGTATCGAATAATATTTGAGCTTCAGCAACATGTCAATTGAGCAATTTCTTATTCTTCAGTTTTACTCTTATAAATAATAAAATGAATAAAAGCATATATGTATTTCAAATCACAATATTTCATTACCTATACAATTCCATACAAATGCATCACCAGATAAACACTTCAACACTGACTTGAACTGTGAGGATTGCAACAGGGCAATGCCTTCATCTGATTGAACGTGGGTGGGGGTGTAGTAGGCTGCGTTCTGCTAATCCACACATTTGCAAAACAAAAGCGGGCTTTTAGAGCAGTGAGGAGGAGCTATGAGCTTCATGGCGTATGTCAGGAAAATTTAAGGAGGTCGGGGCAACAAAAAAAATCTTAAACTTCAGGGTTTCTAGTGTTAATTTGCCTTGTCCCAACTTTTTTTGGAATGTGTTGAAATGCAGCATTGGATGTATACAGTAATCCCTTGCTACATCGTGCTTCCACTTTCGCTGCTTCACTCTATCGCGGATTTTAAATGTAAGCATATCTAAATATATATCACGGATTTTCCCCTGGTTCGCGGATTTCTGCAGACAATGCGTCTTTTAATTTATGGTACATGCTTCCTCGGTTTGTTTGCTCAGTTGATTACATACAAGGGACGCTATTGGCGGATGGCTTAGAAGCTACCCAATCAGAGCATATATTACATATTAACTAAAACTCCTCAATGATATAAGATATGCTTCCTGCGCAGTGCTTGATTGTTTGCTTTTCTCTCTCTCTGACATTCTCTGCGCCTGACGGAGGGGGTGTGAGCAGAGGGGCTGTTTGCACAGAGGCTATTTGCTTAGAAGATACGGATGCTCCTCTAAAAAATGCCACCTTATCGCGGTGCTTCGGCATACTTAAAAGCCCAAAAGCACGTATTGATTTTTTGATTGTTTGCTTTTCTGTCGTGCGCGCGCTCTCTCTCTCTGACATTCTCTGCTCCTGACAAGATATGTTTGCATTCTTTTAATTGTGAGAAAGAACTGTCATCTCAGTCTTGTCATGGAGCACAGTTTAAACTTTTGACTAAAGGGTGTTATTTCATGTCTAGAGGGCTCTAATAATGTTAACAGTGTGGGAGAGTTTATAAGGGCTTAAAATATATAAAAATAACCGTACAAACATATGGTTTCTACTTCGCAGATTTTCATTTATCGCGGGGGTCCTGGAACGCAACCCCCGCGATCGAGGAGGGATTACTGTATTAACAAATGAAGTTGACCAGACAAAACATGGAATATATTGGGGTCATACTGTCAGTAATGAAATTAAAGTCAAAGTAAATTTAAAAATCTTTGTGTTTTTTTTTTTTCCATTTGCATTTTCCATACTGTCCCATCTTATTCTGATTGGCAGTTGTAGAAGTTGTTGTCCAACAGAAGAATAGTTCTTTTTTTTCCTTTTGACTCCCTGCCAGCTTTAATAATATGTTAACCAGAGCTACCATTATCATGTGCCTTTTCAGTCCTAAGAATCATTATTGTGGTTTCTCCTCTCAAGCATATTTTTCCTTCTTGTTCAGGATGCCCTTCTGTTCAGCAGTGCTCAGCAGAGATTGTATCACAGTTTCTTTTGCCTTCCATTCTAACTGAAGTTGTTAATCTGGTTAGTTCACTTGCCATAGACACTACAGTTAAGGTGTTTGAGAGAATCTGGTAAGTTAAAATGAATTTTCAGTTCACTGTCTTAATTTGTCAAATTGGAATGTGTTCTGGTTATATTTTCAGTATAGCCTTTTTATGTGGTAACTTTGGATACTAAACACAATCTGTTATTTATACTCATTTTTTCTTATTCTTAAATACACACACTGAATGTGCTAACTGGACTTGTTAAGTGTTGTAACCAGTATATGGTTACCCAGTAATGTCCAACACAGTCGCAGGTTCAAATAATGGATTTTTAATCCACCAAGCACCAAATACCATAAAATTATCCAATAATCATACAAAACAATGACTCTTTTCCTCTCCTTCCACTTTCAGTTATGTGTTGCCTGCTGCTTCCTGACTCTGACTCCCCAAAGTAAGGCAGTGTGTTACTTTTATACAATCGCTGGTGACCTGGCCCAACTTGTGGGGAGGACTTCCTGGTTTTTTGAGAACCAGGGTAGTCCCCCCTGACAGCGCGCTCTTTTGGCACCCATAGGTCATGCCGTCATCCAGCCAGAATGCCCGTCTGTCCTCTGTGGCACTCACAGTGCTTACAATGGCTATTTATATTGGTTTTTTTTTTCAGTTGTAAGTGGTTTGATAGCGAGTGGCTAGCACTGCTCTCTCACAATTTTAGAGTGCAGATTGTGGTTTCCAGCAATGTCACTGTGGGTGCTTTATGTCAACAGAGATTAGCTTTTAAAAAGGAATTTTAGAGTGCTAAAATACTATTTTTATTATTCTAATTTAGTATACTTTCTAAAATTGATATTGGAGGATGTTTAAGAAAACCTGGGGTCTCATTCATAAAACTTCATTTTGAACCAAGCTTGAAAGTATGCTTATGCCAAAAAGCAGAAAAATGTACATTAATAAAAGCTGATTCATAAAACCTGGTGTACATACATTTGTGTGTAATTTACTCTTTGTAGAGCATAGTCAACTTCTAAATGTACATACGTGAATATACCTTAAATCCTTCCTGGTTGCCAGTCTGAAACAAGCATAGTTGGACTATACTAATTAACTTTTGTGAAAATGAACAGTCTTGACACACAAAAAAATCTTTTGGGCAGCCACCCATATACTTGAAGCCTGACTGCAAAACGGCAAAATAAGTTACACAGATGTGTACAGAGTTGAGTCCAAAACAGAACTGAAGTTACAGAGGAAGTTGTCTTGTATTTAAGGCAGGCAAGTGGAAGTGATGTCATTGAGGCCCAGAACCGGAAGTGATGTTCTTGGGGGAGGAACCAGAAGTGACGTCCCCAGGCCCAGAAACGGAAGTGGTGTCTCTCTTGGGGATTGGGGAAATGGGCAGGATTTTGGGGAGGGGGATTGGGTTACCGTAAGTGATGTCGTTGGGCCTGAATCAGGTAGAATTTCCCGTGTCCGGTCTGCAGAGATAGCAGAGGAAGGTTTAGTGCAACACCCCCACTCCCTGGCCTGCATGGAATTACCTTCTCTTGGTCCATTTAGTTATCTCTCATGCACATGTTTGTGACACCTCGTACATACTGTTTGCAGTTATGATAATGAAGACCTTCATTAGCTGGTAGAGCAGTCTCCCACTTGACGCATTCAGACACCGTCACCTGCATTTGCAGAGTTCTTTTGTGTCCCCCTCCTTTGCACTCTAGGGTTGGGGAAAGTCGTAAGACACCAGTGTTTCAGTTGAAAGCCACAATCTCCTGGCCCATTTAATGATATGATTGCAGTTACATTGAATAAAAGAGGCAATATGAAACACTAAGTGTTAAACTAGTTAACTTGCCAACATGCTAGCCATAATGTATACAGTCAGAGTGGCATAGTGGTTAAGGATTTGGGCTTCAAACCCTGAGGTTGTGGGTTCACATCCTGCTACTGACACTGTGACCATGAGCAAGTCACTTGACCTGCCTGTTTTCCACTTGGAAAAACAAAAGAAATGGAACCAGTTGTATCATAAATGTTGTAAGTCACCTTGGATAGAGGTGCCAGTCAAATAAGTAAATGTAATGTTATTGTATAGAAACATCAGCAAGTTGCCTGCAAGTGCTGCTTTGCCTTAAAAATAAATGAATAATGGGTTGACCCCCACCGATCCACAGTGTTTTTCAGTCTCATCTTGGCATCACAGGTGACTTGTGCATTAATGAAATGTTAATGCTTTACAAAACAAGCTTCATTCTTGCTAGGTGCCCTTATTGCAATATGAGTGCAGTCAATTGACCAGATTACATTCAGAAAACTGGACACTTCTGCAAATTGTCCTTTAATGTTTGCCTGTACACCCACACCATTTATGGCTTCCTGCATATCGTACATGATGAGGCTGAAGATTGGCTGAGATAATCCTGACCTGTCAGCCAATTGAGTGGTTGGGTTGGGTAGCCAGTAGGTGCCTGATGCCAGAAAGCCAGCTGTTTCCAAAACCCGAATATGAAGCATATCTTGATTTTGGGCAGTCTGTCTTTCTAACATTTGAAGATGGCACAGACTGGTGTGGCTGGCCGTCTGCTCGTCACGCTAATCTATGTTTTAACTTTGTTTTTATGTTTTAGTTTATCCCAACCTCCACTATCCTACTATCGTGATTCTTTACTTAATATATTTTCTTGCTTGCTTTCCTCTCAATTTTAATCTCCTGATGGAATATTATGTGAACCTCCACCTTTGTTTTATTCATCTCCTGGCTTCTTCACCTGGACGCCATTGTTCACCTGTATCAGTGAGTTGAATGCCCCTCGGAGACGCAAACGCACCCGCTGCTGCCGTGGAAAAAGAGCCGGATTTGCTGTTAAACAACACCGACTGAAGTCAGAAAGTTTGGATTCCTGATGCCTGCAAGTCGTCTGTGATCCATCTTCTCCTGCACAGGACTCCTTCCCTGGTCCGTGGGCGCTGGATAATGGATTTAATTTCTCCATTTCAAGGTGGCAACACTCTTCCTTGGTGTGCTCTCAGGCAGTAAACGCTACTAATCTTCGTACGCTTACCCGTGCTTATCCTGCAACAAGCTCTTCCACTTCAATCAAGGCTGCTCTCTTGAACGTGAGATCAGTGTCTAATAAAACTTTTATTCTGCAAGACTTTATTACCTCAGATAATCTGGATTTCTTTTTCATCACTGAGACCTGGTTTGTAAATGGTGACTCTTCATGTTTTACTGACTTGGCACCATCAGGTTATTTATTTTTAGTCTCCATGGCTGACTCGTCGTGGTGGGGGTTTTGTCACTGTTTTTTAGAAATATGCTCTTGTGTCAGAGCCTTACAAAGGGTCCGTTTAGTAGCTTCGAACTGCAACTTTTTGAAGTGTGCAGCTGCCCTTTTTTGTTGTTTGCTGTGGTTTATAGACCTCCTGCAATTAATTATATTTTCATTTCTGAATTCTCTGATCTCCTGGCTGATATTTCCCTCTCCCATGACAAAGTATTGATTTTAACATTCACATTTGTTATCAATTGAAACCTTTGGTTAATGACTTTTTATCACTATTGGACTCATTTGATTTTATCCAGCATATTAATACACCAACTCATCTCTCTTGGTCACACCCTTGATCTCATTCTTACACATGATATTTCAGTTAATAATATTTATTTATGCGAAGTTTCTTTCACTGATCACTTTTCTATAATGATGAATTTGAATATTACTGTTGATGTCCCGACTACTAGCTGTCCCTCACGCTGCTCTCGCTTTTTAAATTCTTCTATTATGTCCGATTTTAAAACCATATTCTCTAGTCTTGATGTGCATGTCCAAAAGGATGGTATCGATGATTCTGTCTTAAAATTTAATTCTTCTTGTAAAACGGTTTTAGACTCAATTGCTCCGCCCAAGATACGCTGTAATAAGGGAAGACCTGCTCTCTGGCTAAATGAAACTACACAATCGCTGCGCCGCACCTTTCTAGCTGTGGAACGGAGTTGGAAAAAAGATGGACAGATTTTTAGGACTTCTCTATTCTACTTCCAGGCTGCAGTAAAGAAAACTAAACAAGATTTCTTCGCTGATTTAGTATCCCATCATTCTAAGAATCCTAGGGTCTTATTTATTTCAATCAATGCGGCCACTCACCCTCATTCTGTGATGGGATTAAATAGCACTGTTCATTCATGTGAGCAGTTTCTTTCATTCTTTGTCAGCAAAATTGATACTATCCGCTGTGGAATTGTTCAAACTGGCTATGAACTTCCTACTGTTAAACAGGGCATTGTCTTGGAATCTTTTGATCTTCTCTCACTTTCACAGTTAAAAAGAACTATTGACACCCTTAAACCAGCTCTCTACCCTCTTGATATTGTACCACAATGCCTCGTAGTGGAAGCCTTTGATGTGTTGGGTCCATCTTTACTAGCCATTATCAATGATTCTATTAGTGAGGATTTTGTGCCCTCATTTTTTAACATGCTGCTGTGCGTCCCTGTCTAAAAAAGACAGAATTAGATCCTGGAGTTTTAGCCAATTTTCGCCCGATCTCCCAACTGCCATTTTCTGGTTAAAATTCTAGAAAGAATTATTTATATTGGTTGATCACCTTAACTCCAATAATTTATTTGAGATCTACCAATCTGGCTTTAGGCGTTTCCATGGTGTTGAGATGGCCCTCCTGAAAGTATTCAATGACATCTCTGTTATTACTGACACAGGTGACGCTGCAGTCCTTCTCTTTCTTGAGCTGTCTGCTGCCTTTGATGCTATTGACCATGAGAAATTGCTGTTGCAGCTTGAACATCTTTTTGGGCTTAAAGGGGCTGCTGTTAAGTGGATCTGGATGACTTTAAATTCCTCTTTTTTGTCTACTGCACCTCTTAAATATGGTGTTCCTCAGGGATCTATTTTTGGTCCTATTTTATTCTCTATATACCTTCACCCTATTGGAGCTATTTTTAGGAAATTTAACATTTCTTTTCACTGCTATGCTGATGATACTAAGGCTTATGTTCCTGTTTGCAACTCTGCAATAAATCAACTGCACAACTGTCTTTCTGAACTAAGATCCTGGATGGCTAATAATTTTCTTGATCTGAATCAAAATAAATTGGTGGTGCTTATATTGGGTCCATCAGCTAATGCCCAAATTGGTCTTGGACTTCTCTGCTCTTTCTCTGTCTTTTGCAAACCTCAAGTCCGCAATCTTGGTGTTGTCTTTGACAGTAACCTCTCTTTTGAGAAACAGGTTAATTCTGTAGTCAAGAGTTGCTTTTTCCAGCTTCATCTATTAAGTAAGATCAAGCCTTTTTTATCTTCTAGGGATCTTGAGAAAGCTACTCATGCATTTGTCTTTTCTCACCTTGATTACTGCAACTCGCTGTATTCTGGGATTAGCAAATCCCTGATATGCAGGTTACAGTTGGTCCAGAATGTTGCCGCTCGCTTCCTGGTTGGGGCAAGAAAGTATGATTCTGTTTGTCCAATATTAGCTTCTTTACTCTGGCTGCCCGTCAGTTTTCGAATTGATTTTAAAATCTTGTTGATAGTTTTTAAATGTTTACATGGGCTTGCTCCTGTCTCTTTATCTAAATTGTGTGCTTTACACCAGCCATCTAGAGTGCTTAGATCTTCTGGTCAGTTGTCTCTTGTTGTCCCTCGTACTAAGCGTGAAACTAAGGGGGAACAGAGCATTTGCAGCTGCTACTTCTCGCCTGTGGAACTCTTTACCTCATCACATAAAGGAGTTGTCTACAATTGAACTGTTCAAAATAAGATTAAAGACTCATTTCTATTCACTTGCATTCCGTGACCTTCAGTAATACTGATGGTTTCCTCATCGTGATTATGTAACATTACTTCTGTTTATTATTTATTTTATTTATGTTCATATATTTTATTTCTGTTTATGTTATTTATGTTATTTGTATGTTTTCTTTTATTCTATTATTGTAAAGCACTTTGGCCACAGCATTCCTATGTTGTCCATCCATCCTCTTCCGCTTATCCGAGGTCGGGTCACGGGGGCAGCAGCTTGAGCAGAGATGCCCAGACTTCCCTCTCACCGGCCACTTCGTCCAGCTCTTCCGGGGGAATCCCGAGGCATTCCCAGGCCAGCCGGGAGACATAGTCCCTCCAGCGTGTCCTGGGTCTTCCCCGGGGCCTCCTCCCGGTTGGAAGTGTCCAGAACACCTCGCCAGGGAGGTGTCCAGGAGGCATCCTGATCAGATGCCCGAGCCACCTCATCTGACTCCTTCCGATGCGGAGGAGCAGCGGCTCTACTCTGAGCCCATCCCAGATGACTGAGCTTCTCGCCCTATCTTTAAGGGAAAGCTCAGACACCCTGCAGAGGAAACTCATTTCAGCCGCTTGTATTCGCAATCTCGTTCTTTCGGTCACTACCCATAGCTCCTGACCATAGGTGAGGGTAGGAACATAGATCGACTGGTAAATTGAGAGCTTTGCCTTAAGGCTCAGTTCCTTTTTCACCACGACAGACCGATGCAGAACCCGCATCACTGCGGACGCTGCTCCAATCCGCCTTTCGATCTCACACTCCATTCTTCCCTCACTCATGAACAACACCCCAAGATACTTTAACTCCTCCACTTGGGGCAGGATCTCGCTCCCAACCCTGAGAGGGCACTCCACCCTCTTCCAGCTGAGGACCATGGTCTTGGATTTGGAGGTGCTGATTCCCATCCCAACTGCTTCACACTCAGCTGCGAACCGATTCAGAGAGAGCTGAAGATCACGGCCTGATTAAGCAAACAGGAAAACATCATCTGCAAAAAGCAGTGACCCAATCCTGAGTCCACCAAACCAGATCCCCTCATCACCCTGGCTGCACCTAGAAATTCTGTCCATAAAAGTTATGAACAGAATCGGTGACAAAGGGCAGCCCTGGCGGAGTCCAACTCTAACTGGAAACGAGTTCAACTTACTGCCGGCAATGCGGACCAAGCTCTGACACCGGTTGTATAAGGACCGAACAGCCCTTATCAGGGGGTCCGGTACCCCATATTCCCGGAGCACCCGCCATAGGATTCCCTGAGGGACACAGTCGAATGCCTTTTCCAAATCCACAAAACACATGTACCCTCCAGGACTCTGCTAAGGGTGTAGAGCTGGTCCACTGTTCTGCTCAAAGAGAATGGCCATTGGGAGCCAAAATTAGCTCATAAGCTAGTCATCATTATTGGAAAAATAATTATGCCAGTCTTTAAGAGGTTGTTACCTTTGTATATGACCACTTGCATAGTCCTCAAGTAGTTTCAAACCATTAGGCTTTGAATAGACTGTAGGTAATGATATTGAAATCTTTCTGTACACAGATAATGAATCACACCTGTGTTTTTACTTGATGTAATTGTTGGCAACAAGGAATTGATTGAATTGGTTTCTAATCATAAGAAGTGACAATGGTAGGCTATATAAACTGACAAAAAAACAATGAATTTCTTTAATGTAAATACACAGCATTGGTCCTCCTAAAAGGGAACTAAAGTAGAATGTAAAGGTCATATTCAGCACTTTTGAGGTTAATTATGTTTGCCATGTAATGCACATTGTTATAATGTCTCAGTGATATATTACATGCGTGAGTTGCCATTTTGCTGGGTTTGTTACATTTCCCAAATTTATCAATGGTGTTGTCATTTCACACTTTCTCTGTACTGTTGCGTACATATGGGTCAGAGTTGCTATGTGTAATTTGTTTCATCAAGTTTTATTTTATAAATCCCAACTTTTGCAGGAAAGTTTCCTACACACCTTTCTGGCTTTTTAAGTTTTATAAATCTGATCCCAGGTGGGTATCATATGAATAAATTTCAAACTTGACTATAACAGAAGAAATAGTTTACTGGAAGGTGAAATTTGACATGTTTGTTAGTGTAGAAATTTCTAGATTCCAATGTCAACAGCATTCCATATGTTAAATAGTTGGTAAGTTATGGGCACTTAAGATAAGACGGTTGTCATGAACAGATGCTATTGAGAGTAGCATCTTAGACTTAATATGTCTTATGCAGTGTCTCTGATCATCTGTTAGACAAGTTAGTTAAATGCTTAGTTATTAGCATTTAACAGTAGGAGGTGAGCAGATCAAGGCATATAAAAAAAGAGTTTGATTAGGACTTCCTTTCAATATTTAAAAAAAAACATTTCAGTGCAATTTCTTTCTGCTTCCCTCCAACATGACCAGTAGTAAAACTGGTAGTGTCATACCCCACTGTGTTTTTAACCATTTTTTCTGTGACCTCTCATCATTCCAAATGAGCAAAATTACAATTGAGCCAGGTTTTTTAAAAGAGGATTTCTTGATACAAGAATACTCAGAAAAAGATGGAAACTTAGAGAAAATGTTCATTTTGACAATATTAATTCTTCCAGCTTATGTAAGGTGAAGAGTTAATTTCTTGCTAAAATCAAATTAAGTAGGTCTTGAAATTTTGATAGCTAAATATTTGGACTATTGTGAGACGGTAAAAGTGTTTAAATTCAAGCTGAGGTATAAATGTATTATTTGAGACAGCCTATTAACATAATTTGTTCTAATTTATTTTTATATGAATAATAACATTATTTTACCTTTAAGTATGCTTTGAGTGCTCATAAAGAATAAAAATGTGAAGCATGTTGTTAACGAATAGCAAATAGTTGATATGTGATTACATGTGATGCCCTGAAGGAAAAAAAACAAGTGCTGCCTCAGATCCAAATAAGACACTCCCACCATCATGTGTTTGAGAGGCCATGTTAGGGTTTATAGAAGGAACTTTTAACTTTGAATTTTTTATCATCCCAATAAAGTGCATTCACAATACTAGTTTAAATGTATTAGGATACCTAAGACATGTATTTTAAAAGCTAGTTATTGGGACAGTAACAGTTTATGTCCTTATGATTTTATTAATTTCCATTCAGCAGCCCAATTATATTTTGAGAACAGTTAATGGAATTATTACATTAACGCAAACCACACTCTGCAATACTTATGGATTTCCAGTGAACAGTTGGTAGTAGAGAAAAAAAAGATAACATAATTATCATAAAAGAATTTGCATAATGTTTTTGTAATTGTTGCATGTAACTTTGTGCTTAAATGTAGCTGTCTTCTATCATTCTGATCTGAGTTAATATGAGGATGCTTACAATAGTGCAGTGAGCTGAACAGGATACCCGGCTCTGACATCACCACTGTGAATGTCTCTTTATACCTCTTTATATGTTGCTATTGAAAATAGAGTGACAGTAGTCCAGCTGACATATCTGTCTGGTCTTTCATGCTCAGCCTGTTACCACAGCATCTTACTAGGTCAAAGTTGAAGAGAAAGTAGGAGAAATTAGATAAACTGCAAGATTAAAAATAATTCAGTTATAATTACATATCTGTTTCTTGTATAAAAACTAAAAATGTTTTTTTCTTCTGGACAGGTAAATATTGTTGCAGCGATTTTATTTAATTTAAACTACCTAACTCAAAATTATTTCTGAACTCTGTTCTCTGTTTATTTTTTTTTTTTACTAGTTCTACAAATGGGGAAACCTTTCTTCCTCTGTCTCTCAACCAGCATTCCAGTAAACCCCCTGCTGTTGCTAGGCAATTTATACTTATTGGGCGAAATTTTCAGCAGTGGCGCCAAAGCACTGAACAAGGTATGCCAGTAGTTTATTGTATTTGTTTTCTCAAAACTTCATTGAACAAATTCTAGTCCAAGAAATCGTTCAGTTGTTTTGTTTGTTGATTGAGATACATTTTACTTTTCATGTTATCTCATCTTATAATTTCATTTTTTTTAAATAATTCATCGTATAAATGTTAGACTTGTGTTAATTACTTATGTGTAATTTAAGTGTTATAACATTCCTCTAATAAGTTATGAATTGCACTAATTTTGCTTATTACAGTTTTGGATGACTGTGTGGTACAGTCATTAACACTGTTAAGTGATATATCAGGGGCCCTGAGTTCAGATCCTATGGGAAGTCATTTTCCATTCAGAGTGTACATATTCTTGCTATTTCTACATAGGTTTTCCTTTGGCTACTTCCTTGTCACCAACAATGTGCAACTTAGATTAACAGGAATTTGTACATTGGTGTAATATGAGTGGGCTTAAGTGGGCTCAGCAATACACTGACTTCTTCCTTTTGTTTGACACTGCCAGGATAGGCTCTTGCCCCCTTTGAAGTTTATTTGAATTAAGTGAATTGGAGAATTTTACAATATTTACAAATATTGTTAATTAGCCTAATATCAGAGACTTCTTACTTGTTTTTTTAGATACTGTTTTATCTATAAATTACTTTGAGCTGGTATTAGTTACTGAACAAAAATAGGCAGAAGTAATTGTGTGAAATAATCTTTCTCCTTGTGCAGTGATATTAAAAGCACAATTCACTTTTTTTTTTACAAAGTTACTTTAGAATTTAAAATAATTAGATGGGCTATACAAATAAATCGTGTGTTTGTTAAGACATTCTTGGTTTGCATCAGCATTCACTTTTGTAGTATGTAACATTCCTTGTGTCTACATTATTTTCACTTACCACAGAAGCTAGAATTCAAGAATGTTACCTAGTATCTCTAGCTAAAAATATATGTTTTTTTATGGTGACGATGAGGGACGCAACTCCGTCTCACACGGCGACCGAGCGTATATATGTACATAAGTAGGTTCCAGTTATGACCGGTACGTGTAGAATTTGGAAATTAAACCAGCCTAACTTTTGTAAGTAAGCTGTAAGGAGTGAGCCTGCCAAATTTCAGCCTTCTAACTACACGGGAAGTTGGAGAATTAGTGAGTCAGTCAGTCAGTCAGTGAGGGAGGGCTTTGCCTTTTATTAGTATAGATTATTCCATGGATGTTATATTTGGCATTATAGGCATTATATCGCTAGATTATAGAAAACATGGTCAATAGTGCGGTATAATCAGATGGAGTTTTTCATAAATTTAATTTTGTGCTTTGAAGAATATTTATAGGATATACTGTATTCTGTGTGATAGATCATAAAATATATGATTTTTAGTCTAATCTTTCTTTTTCAAGTTGAAGTAGCATATAAGTAGAATAGCTCCTTGAGTTATTTCTGTGAAAAATCAAATACCGTATTTACACGTTTACCACGCTCAAATTTTTTTCCCAAAAATTAGCATTAGAAAATCAGGTACACGTCATACACACAAAAATGTAATTCTGTAATGTTTACTTCTTCTGTTTCGGCTTGTGCTCGATCGTGCTCTCTCCCTCAGGCGAGGCAAAACGATTTTCACGATTTTCTTTGTAAAAACTAGGGTGTGCGTCTTACACGAGGGCACGTGGTACACAAGTAAATACGGTATATAGCAAAATGCATGTATCTGTGTATTTTATATTGTTTGTAATGCCACATGCTTATCCTTTACCTACAGAAGACTACTGTGCTGAAGAGTCTGCTCCACTGGTTAATAGGTTTACACGTAAGTTTACATATAGTTTAAATAATGAAGTTGTGTGCGTAGTGGCGATAGGAAATGAAATGTGTGATTTTCAGTTTGCATTATTTAATTTACCAGTAAATACCATAGCATCCATCCATGCCAGGGTATATGTATTTTTATTTTGCACAATGTAATGATTTGGGTGTTACTATATATCAATTCCATCCATCCATTTTGTGAGTTACTTTTTTCAGCACTCTGATGTATGGATATGATGCCTATTTATGCAGAACTATGCTCAAGACATAAACAATTACTTAATTTGTGTTGCTTGGATTTACTTTTTTAGGTGAGGCTAGAACAGGTAATTTTACTGCCAACTTCTCTTTTTGTATAAATGGGCAATCAGAGGATATGTTCCAATAATGTGGAACAATTGAATGTACTATATGTCACCTTATAGTAACATTATGTGAAAACAGCAGTGTCAGATGGGGAGGGGGGGATAGTGAACGCGACTGAGAGAATGAAAAGTGAATAAAAAAATAAATAAATAACCTTTACAAGTATCATAAATTACACCGACTGTTACACACTGAAATCAAATGTATGTTTTTATCCTAAAATAGTAAGAATAAGAGTAGTTTACTTCTCAAAATTGAGTCATGCGGGATCGAAATCATGACTTTTTGATTACCAGTCAGCAGCTGATACCATTACGCTACCGTGGCAGTTGTAGTAAGTGTGTGTCAATGTGGCATGCTAAGGCGGCTTTTTTCCTGCAGTTATATTTTTGAATAAAAGCATACTTGTTCTGTTGTATTTGTACCTTTTGTGAAAGTGTTTCTTTGATATTTGGACTTCAGGCTTCATACATTATATAGTTTATGCCTACATTTTGTCATTTACTACTACAATATGAAAAACGTTTCTATTTTAAAAATGTGTTTACACGGATTACTGTAGAAACGGAACACACATGAAATGCGTGTATTCCAAATAATGATCTATTATTTCCACTCTAAAACTCCACTTCACTCCCAGGTAATCAATTAAGGCATGAACTGGGAGAAGTTCATGCACGTTCTAAGTCGGTGGGGGGATGGAATAGCCGGCTACTTGCAGCTTTTCTTTATCAGCACATTTAGATTACAAAAGACGCTGGCGGAGAGGTGAGAATGGTTTTAAGAAGTGATTTAAGGTGGGACGGGTTTTTTCATAGGCTCTGGTAATTCTAGTGTTAAGTTTGTGAAATGTTGTTCATTTGAAGTTATGACCTGAAACAATTAATGTGTTTATCTTTAAAGTACTATTCAGAAAAATAGTAAACCGATACATCAGTACAAATTGATATTTACTAAAAGAAACTTTTCTACAAGTAAATAAGCATGTATTATGATGGCATTGTGAATAATAAGTAATCCCTATTTTTTAATCAAATAAACTGACATGAAAAATATATTCCTGTATGACATAAAATGTATATATTGTTTTAACAGTTTGCTGTGTTTAATAAATTCTGTCCTTGTTTTTCTACTAAAGCTCATAAAGGATTTCAACGATTTGAGTCCTTGGAACAAAGTGAATCAGGTAGTTCTGCTGTGTCAGGAAAGGGAACGGTTCCACGACAAAGGTTCACCATTGTTGATGTTTTGGATAAAAAGGTATTTGAATTTAAGTTAAGAGATATACTTTTTATAACTAATTATTTTTAAAGGCTCATTGGGTCCTTTAGAGTAAATTTGTAATTGTTCATAAAAATAAAATGCCACTACTTGAAGGTGCCCAATGTAGTCATGCACAAAATGGAAAACAGCTACCTACCAACCAACCAACCAATTTCTCTTTTGGGTAACAGTGTAAAGAAAATAAGGGGACCTGTTTCAGGGGGCAAAGATTTTAATCTACAAATCAGAGAAGGGAGTAAAGAAAGAGGATGAGCAGAAATAGTTTTTCTCCATTAGTAGCCAGGAAGGGGGATATGACAGAGAGATGATCCATTGCGAAATTGGATGGTATCTAAAAAGTTAGTACATGCATATGTCAGAAGCTGAATTTCCCAAACATAACAGAACATCTTCTGCGTATGAAGAAATGTTTGGAGAGTACTGTGTATATATGAAGGTGATATTTTCTCGTCTGTCAGCCTGTCCATCACCACTGCAAATAAGAAAGGGCTCAGAGCCGATCCCTGATGTAATCCCACCTCCACCTTGAATGCATCCGTCACTCCTACCGCAGACCTCACCATTGTCCCTCTTCCCTCATACATATCCTGTACAACTCTTACATACTTTTCTGTCACTCCTGACTTCTTCATACAATACCACAGCTCCTCTCGATGCACCCTGTCATATGCTTTCTTCAGGTCCACAAAGACGCAATGTAAACATTGCATCTGTGGTGGTCATTTCTGGCATGAAACCATACTGCTCTTCACAGATCATCACCTCACTTCTTACCCTAGCTTCCACTCTTTCCCATAACTTCATGCTGTAGCTCATCAATGTTATCCCCCTGTAATTACTACAGTTCTGCACATTCCCCTTATTCTTAAATATCGGCACCAGTACACTTTTCCTCCACTCCTCAGGCATCCTCTCACTTTCCAAGATTCCATTAAACAGTCTGGTTAAAAACTCCACTGCCATCTCTCCTAAACACCTCCATGCTTCCCCAGGTATGTCATATGGACCAACAGCCTTGCCATTTTTCATCCTGTTCATAACTGTCCTTACTTCCTCCTTGTTAATCCATTGCACTTCCTGATTCACTATCTCCACATCATCCAACCTCTTCTCTCTCTCTCGTTCTCTTCATTCATCAACCTCTCAAAGTACTCTTTCCATCTGCTCAACACACTCTCCTCGCTTGTGAGTACTTTATCACCCTAACCTGCTGCACATCTTTTCCAGCTTGGTCCCTCTGTCTAGCCAATTGGTACATGTCCTTTTCTCCCACCTTAGTGTCCAACCTCTCATAAAACTCATCATACACCTTTTATTTAGCCTTTCCTTCCTCTGTATTCACCTTGCACCTTATCTCCTTGTACTCTTGTCTACTTTCTGCATCTCTCTGAGGATCCCAATTCTTCTTTGCCATCCTCTTCCTCTGTATACTCTCCTGTACTTCCCCATTCCACTACCAGCTTTCCTTTTCCTCCTTCCTCTTTCCAGATGTCACACCAAGCACCCTTCTTGCTGTCACCCTTACTAGATCTGCTGTAGTTTCCCAACTGTCTGGTAATTCTTTACTACCACCCAGTGCCTGTCTCACCTCCTCCCTAAACTAAACCTTGCAATCTTCCTCTTTCAACTTCCACCATTTGATCCTTGGCTCTGCCCTTACTCTCTTCCTCTTCTTGATCTGCAACGTCATCCTACAGACCACCAATCTATGCTGCTGAACTACACTTTCCCATTCCACCACTTTGCAGTCTTCAATCTTGTCACACTTCTTACACACTTCATCACTTTATCCAACTCACTCCAAAAATCATCTTTCTCATCCATCGCACACCCAACTTGCGGGGCATATGCATTAACAACGTTCATCATCACACCTTCAATTTCCAGCTTCATAATCATTACTCTGCCTGACACTCTTTTCACTTCCAAAACACTCTTGACATACTGTTCCTTCAGGATAACCCCTACCCCATTTCTCCTCCCATCCACACCCTGACTGAACAATTTGAATCCACCTCCAATCCACCTAGCCTTCTCCCCCTTCCATTTTGTCTCTTGCACGCACAATATATCAACCTTCCTTCTCTCAATCATATCTGCTAACTTTCTCCCTTTACCAGTCATACTGCCAACATTGAAAGTTCCTACCCAGAGTTCCACTCTCTTTACTTTCCTCCTCTCTTCCTGCCTCTGGAAACATCTCCCCCCTCTTCTTCACCTTCTTCGGCCAACAGTAGCCCAATTTCCACCAGCACCCTCTTGGCTAACAGTACTGGTGACAGTCATTGTTAACCTAGCGCTCGACAGATCCAGTATGGAAATCTGTATTGTTGCCCGCATATTGATTTGGTACAGTTTTACACCAGATGCCTTTCCTGACGTCACCCTCCCCATTTATCCAGGTTTGGGACCAGCACGAAGAAACATTGGTTTGTGCATCCCTTGTGGCTGGGTTGCAATATATCAGTATTATATTAATATTAGTTTTGTGCCATTTAGCAGACTTGGCTTCCACCTGGGTGGTAATGGTGTCGTGTTCATGGTGGGATTTTTGTTTGGTTTTTTTTTTATTATTAAAGCATAACCAAGGCTATTATAGCAGGGGCAGTGTAGGCAATTAAGTTATAAATAATCACTTACCTAAAAACAGCTCTCTCCAGGGTTGCTGACCCACTACTTGTGTTTGTCTGCCAGCTGTCCCTCTTTGCACACGGATCGTTACAGTATTTTTCACATCAGTACACACACATAAAGAATATGATGTTTGTAAAGCAGGATTTATATTATTAAGTGGCTGTTCTCAATTGATTATCGAACTTATCTTTGAATTTGACAAAGTAGTTCTTAGACCAAAACACTTTGAGAATCACAAAGTCTACGATGTCTTAACTAGACCATAACTTGTATGATTCACCAAGATTTTTTTGCCTGTGGTTTAGTTTTGTATTTAAACAAGCTTCTTTCTGTTAAATTTTACCGTTATGATGCCATTATTATTTCTGACTATGACTCTCTTGGATGTTAAAAAATAAAATTACATTATTTCAACTAGGAACTGTTGACTCAGCCTTCATTGTGCTTCATTGGAATTGGGACACAATGTCCCAGGAGTTGAGGAGATCTATCCAACAGGGTATCTAATGGATTCCCTAATGGGTACAGCAGCACTAAACCATACTGGGTGCCACTCCTGTCAACTAAGAACAGGCAACTGAGGCTACAATTTGCATGGCCTCACCAAAATTGGACAACAGAAGATTGGAAAAACGTTTTTAATGAGTATTGATTTCTGCTGCAACATTGGGATGGTAGGATCAGAATTCGGCATCCTTGAAGATATGGATCCATTCTGCCTTGTATCAACGGTTCAGACTAGTGGTGGTGTAGTGGTGTGGGGGCTATTTTCTTGGCACACGTTTTGCTCCTTCCTACGTGAATATTGTTTGTCTGTGTGCTGTTTTGTTAGTCTTTATCACTGAGAAGAGCTTCTCACACAGATATGTGATACCAAACATGCACAAGGTTCGAGCCGCATGTAGACGGACTTTTTTTGTTCTTCAAAGTCACCAAAGCGCCGTGCAAACTCAGTGCGCTCAGTTTATCAGCAAAGTGCGTATTTGGGAACACCGTAGTGACGACTTGGTTTAACATTACTTGGCAACAGGGAAAGTGGGGCAAATTGCACTGGTGCATTTGTGTCTCCCATAAAAGCAGCTTCACTTGAAATCACTTTGTGATTGTGCACGGGTAAAAACGTCCGCTGAAGTGTCAGATTCTTATTTAATTCTTCTGCTTTCTGTATCTTCTGCATTGCATTCAGGTTACCCTGATGTTTTGTCTCATAGTGCCGTCTTAGATTAAATTCTGTAATTACAGCCACATTAGCTCCACAAATGAGACACGCGGGTTCAGTAAACATATACTCAGCCTCCCATCGGTTTTTAAAGGCTCTATTTTCAGAATCAACTTTTCTCTTCAGCATCGTGTGAGCTAGCTTCGCAATAACTTGCAGCATCATAAGCTACACTTGATTAACGCGTAAGTGTTCGGCAAGGCAGCTGAAGCGCTGCATTATGGGATCTGTAGTTTATTGTGTTACCAGCGCTTCATATACCCGGGCCATTAATAACAATAATACAGTATATAAAATGATCTCGGGCGGATATAATTACACGCGGGGGATGTGGCCATGCCCTTGAGTTTGACACATATGGACTAAATAGAACTTGAAAAGATATATTTTTCAAATGTGATCGCGCAATTCAGATAGAGTTGACGCAGCACTACAGCCTGAATGCCTCAATAAGTCATCCTCCCTCGCTCTTACTTTTTACCGTTCATCTAATGAATACACTGAGTATGGCTTTACCAAAACAATCATTGATGGCGAATAAAGTATCCATTATTCGAGTATGTAGATCGGGATATATATATATATATATATATATATATATATATATATATACATATATATACCAGCGATCGCAGGAGAAGTAGTGTGTTAAAAAGGTAGAAAAGAAAAGGAACATTTTAAAAATAGCGTAACATGACTGTCAATATACAGTATTTGTTTTGTGAGTGTTGCTGTCATCAAGGATTTGATTATCATTATTTCTTTCAATCAGGTTCGTATTTGTAGGATGTGTTGTGTTTAAGTTACATTCCGTGTTTGTCAATCGTTGTAAAGATGACAGGTTTCATTCATCGATTCGTTTCTTACTGCATCAATAAACAGCTCGTCTTCTTCTTATCTGAGACCTGACACACTGCATGCACAGGTTTTTACACTGTCTTCCTTTAGCGGGACATTGACTTTTTCCAACGTGTGCTTTGTTTCCGCAGTAGTTGGATTTATGAATATGCTTGTATGTATCAGGCGCTTCATATTTTTGCTGCCTTTTCAATTGTGTAATTCGGTTTTGTTCAGCTCTTTGGAACTGTTGCTTTTATCTGTGCACTGCGCCAGTTCACGTGAGCCGCTCGGTGTACATGCATCGAAGTTCCCAGTTGTGCTGGTGCCATCTCGTGCTATGTCCATGGCTGTATTTAATGTTACCTTAGTCCTGGCACTTAAAACTTTCTCTCGCAGTTTCGCTGAGTTTGTGTCAAACACCACCCTGACCATCTCATCTTCCTCTCCATAAGCACAGTCCTTCACCCGTGAATATTTACCCGTGGCAGTTTGCTATTGGATTGCCGCTGACGGACGGCCTTATGTGGGCAGGCACTAAATTACAAACGCCAGCGGCAGCCTGTCTATGAACTTAATTTAAAGTGTAGGTTTACATCGTGCTTTGTTTCTGAAGTAGCAGAACTCATGAATATGGTTATATATGTCACTCGCTCGCTTCTTATTGTTTTGCTGCCTTCTCAATTATATAATGCATGTTTTCTTCAGCGCTTTTTTGAGGTCTTCCTGGTTTTCTATGTACTGCGTGATTACGTGGGAGGCGTGATGATGTCACACGAAACTCCGCCCCCACGGCGTTGAAGCTCATCTCCATTACAGTAAATGGAGAAAAGCTGCTTCCAGTTATGACCATTACGCGTAGAATTTCGATATAAAACCTGCCCAACTTTTGTAAGGAAGCTGTAAGGAATGAACCTGCCAAATTTCAGCCTTCCACCCACAGGGGAAGTTGGAGAATTAGTGATGAGTGAGTGAGGGCTTTGCCTTTTATTAGTATAGATAAAGACTTAATTTACAGGGTGTACTTTAATTTCTAAGCATGTATCATTGATGCGCACAGTGATTAATATCTATCTTTTTGACAAATTAAGAGTTCATGCTGTCTTTAACATAACCTCACAGCATTTTAACAGACCAGAGCAATAAAAAGCATACTGTGACTGTTAGATATTCGACCCAATGAGTATTTCCAATGCAGGATACAACAGTAACATTTATAGTATATGTTGATCATGGAACAGAGTAGCAGTTTGGCTCAGTATATTATAGAACAGGTTACAGAGAGACTGAAATATTACTCATTGAAAATACTGTATACTTAGCTATTATATAAACTGAAAAGGCACTAAATCATTCAGTAATCTCAAAGAATGTGATAATCAACTTACTGTGTAACAGCAGTTCACAGTGGCAAACACATAATGCACACACACATAAAGTGTCGGTGACTGAGCATAGGAGCTCGAATTCCTTGGATAAATTAATGTAATTTGTGTATCAGTTACTTGAGTTACTGCTTCTTATAGGTGATACACAGATTTAAGATCTCTTAATTGGGTAGCACATCATAATATGAAGTTTTCTTTGATATTAATGTTAATAAATGTTTCATATATCTAACTATCTGTCGTCTTTTATGTTTTTTATTCAGCTAAACCTGTATACATACAATTGGTCTGTAGATCTGGGAGTGTCTCTCAGTCGAGGACTGACACGATTGGTTCATTGGCAGAATGCTCGTTCACACATAGTACAATGCCTACTTACCCAGAAAATGGGACTTTTTCATCATTACTGCTTTTCTGACACTCCAACATATGAAGACCTCAAACAGGTAAATGTGTTAAAAGTAATATTTTATATAAGTACCTATTTCATTTGCATATTTTAGTCATTCAAATTAGTTCTAATGCTATGAAATATTTATAGAAGTAAAATTATATTAAAATCATCTTCTTCCATATCTGTCTGTCCTCTGCATCTTGTTCTGTTACATCCATCACCTGCATGTCCTCTCTCACCCTATCCATAAACCTTTTCTTAGGCCTTCCTTTTTTCCTTCCCTGGCGGCTCTATCCTTAGCATCCTTCTCTCAATATACTTAACATCTCCCATCTGCACATGTCCAAAACAATGCAATCCCGCCTCTCTGACTTTGTCTCTCAGCCATCCAACTTGAGCTGACCCTCTAATGTACTCATTTCTAATCCTATCTATCCATCCTCATCACACCCACTGCAAATCTTAGCATCTTTAACTCTGCTACCTCCACCTCTGTCGTCTGCTTCCTGGTCAGTGCCACCATCTCCAACCCATATAATATAACTGGTCTCACTACTGTCCTGTAAACCTTCCCTTTTCACTCTTGCTGATATCCGTCTGTCACAGATCACACCTGGCACTCCTCCACCCATTCCATCCTGCCTGCACTCTCTTTTTCACCTCTCTTCCACAATCCCCATTACACTGTACTGTTGATCCCAAGTATTTAAACTCATCTACCTTCGCCAACTCTACTCCTTGCACCCTAACCATTCCACTGACCTCCCTCTCATTTACACACATGTATTCTGTCTTGTTCCTACTAACCTTCATTCCTCTCCTGTCTAGAGCATATCTCCACCTCTCCAGGGTCTCCTCAACCTGCTCAATACTATCGCTACAGATCACAATGTCATCAGCAAACATCATAGTCCATGGGGACTCCTGTCTAATCTCGTCTGTCAGCTTGTCCATCACCACTGCAAATAAGAAGGGGCTCAGAGCCGATCCCTGATGTAATCCCACCTCCACCTTGAATGCATCCGTCACTCCTACCGCAGACCTCACCACTGTCCCTATTCCCTCACACATATTCTGTACAATTCTTACATACTTTTCTGTCACTCCTGACTTCTCCATACAATGCCATAGCTCCTCTCGAGGCCCCCTGTCATATGCTTTCTTCAGGTCCACAAAGACGCAATGCAAACATTGCATCTGTGGTGGTCATTTTTGGCATGAAACCATACTGCTGCTCACTGATCATCACCTCACTTCTTACCCTAGCTTCCACTCTTTCCCATAACTTCATGCTGTGCCTCATCAATGTTCTCCCCCCTGTAATTACTACATTCCTGTACATTCCCCTTATTCTTAAATATCGGCACCAGTACACTTCTCCTCCACTCCTAAGGCATCCTCTCATTTTCCAAGATTCCATTAAACAGTCTGGTTAAAAACTCCACTGCCATCTCTCCTAAACACCTCCATGTCATCTGGATCAACGGCCTTTCCGTTTTTCATCCTCTTCTTTTTTTTTTTTTTTTTTTGTTCCTTTTTATTAATTTTATTACAATCCATACAAATCAATCAAGTTTTTACAAAAAGAAAAATTAAGTTATGAACAAATCGATCCCCTCCCCTGAGTTAGAGAGCAAGCCAAACGGCGTGAAATTTAAGACCTGTAAACATACCTAAATTAATAAATTCTCTGTGCTTTATGAGCTTATTTTAAAATATTACTGATTAGATCCTGCCATGTTGTGAAAAAAGTCTGTACGGATCCTCTAACTGAGTATTTGATTTTTTTCCAATTTCAAATAATATAACACATCAGTTTCCCATTGACTTAAAAGAGGAGAGTTTGGGTTCTTCCAGTTTATCAGAATAAGTCTGCGTGCCAAAAGAGTAGTGCATGCAATCACAATTTGTTTGTCTTTCTCCACTTTAAACCCTCTGGAAGAACCCCAAACACAGCTGTTAATGGGTTAGGAGGGATTGTGAGTCCAAGGCTGTCTGAAGGTAATTAAAATTTTGTCCAGAATAATGTTAATTTGGTGCAGGCCCAGAACATGTGACCCAGTGAGGCTGGACTAGTTTGCAGCGTTCGCAGGTTGGATCATGCCCTGGAAACATTTTGAGAGTTTTTGAGACAGATGTGCTCGATATATAATTTTGAGTTGTATAATTGAATGCTTTGCATATGGAGCTTGAGTGAATTCTCTGCATTGCTACTTTCCACTCCTTTTCTGATATATTAATTGAGAGATCTTTTTCCCAGTGTCCTCTTGGATCTTTGAAAGGAGGGATTGTAAAATGATTTTATATATTGTAGAGATGGAGTCTAAGTCCTTGAGATTGAGCAATATTTTTTCCAGCATGGATGAGGGTGCAAGATAAGGAAAATCTGGAAGGTTCTGTTTAACAAAGTTCCTGATTTGAAGATAGTGAAAGAAATGTGTAGTTGGAATGTTAAATTTGGAATGTAATTGTTCATAGGATGCAAAGACGTTGTCTATATAAAGATCTCTAAGCAAGTTAATTCCAAATTTTTCCAGATATTAAAACTGCATATGTTTGTGAAGGTTGAAAGAGGTGGTTCTCTTGCAGAGGTGCCACAGATAGAAGCTTCTCCGTCTTAAAATGCTTTCTACATTGGTTCCAGATTCTAAGTGAGTGGAGCACAATTGGGTTATTAGTATATTGCCGATAGCGTGTGTTTATTGGAGCACAGAGCAAGGAATACAAAGAAGTACTGCAGGATTTTACTTCTATTGTGGTCCAAGCCTGTGTATGTTCTTCTATTTGTGTCCAGGTTCTTATCGCCTGTATATTTGCTGCCCAGTAATAAAACTGGAAGTTAGGTAGAGCCATGCCGCCTTCTGCCTTTTGTCTTTGTAGGGTCGCTTTTGATGCGTGGATGTTTTGAATTCCAAATAAATGAGGTTATTGTTGAATCTAATTGCTTAAAGAATGATTTATTAATGTATATTGGAATGTTTTGAAATAAAAAAAGGAGCTTAGGAAGAATATTCATCTTAACAGTGTTAATTCTTCCAGCTAGTGTGAGATGAAGGGTTGACCATCTATGCAAGTCTTGTTTAATTTTTTCCATGCAGACGGCTAAATTTTGTTGATAAAGAGCTTTATGTTTACTTGTGATGTTTACCCCTAGGTATTTAAACTGTTCTGCAATGATAAAAGGTAGGGTATCTAATCTAATATTATATGCTTGAGAATTCACTGGAAAGAGTACACTTTTATTCAGATTAATTCTGAGACCAGAGATCTTTTGAAATTCTGTGAGTGCTGCTAAGACTGCAGGCACAGAATTTTCTGGGTCTGATATATACAGTACCATATCATCTGCATATAATGAGATTTTCTGTTCCAGTCCTTCTCTGCTAATCCCCTTTATCTGATCAGTATTTCGACAATGTATTGCCAGTGGTTCAATGGCAATTGCAAACAGCAGCGGTGACAAGGGCATCCTTGTCTAGTACCACGTTCTAGTTTAAAGTAGTCTGAGCAAATGTTGTTGATGCAAACTGAAGCTTCTGGGTTAGTATACAGTAATTTAATCCATGCACAAATGTTCGGGCCAAACCCAAACTTCTCCAATGTAGTAAAAGGTATTTCCATTCAATCATGTCGAATGCTTTTTCTGCATCCAATGATAATAATATTTCTGGGGTGTTTGATTTAGTTGGTGAGTATATTACATTAAACAGGCGTCAAAGATTTGAAGATAATTGTCGGCCCCTAATAAATCCAGTTTGGTCTTGTGATATTACCGAGGGGAGCACTTTCTCCATCCTTCTAGCTATGATTTTAGAGAATATTTTAACGTCGTTATTCAGAAGTGAAATTGGTCTGTATGATGCATATTGTAATAAGTCTTTATTTTGTTTTGGAAAAACAGTGATTAGTGCTTGGCGAAATGTTTGAGGAAGAGATTGGTTATCTCTGGCTTCTGTAAATGTTGCTAATAGGAAAGGAGCTAGCTGAGTGGTGAATTTCTTGTAAAATTCTGCAGGGTTGCCATCAGGGCCTGCTGCTTTCCCTCCTTGGTGACATTATAGCATCTAGTAATTCTGATAACGCCAGAAGTTTAACTTAATGAGTGTTCAGATAGGGAATGGATTCAAATAACTTTTGTATAAATTCCTTATCATCGATATTAGGTGCATAAACATTTATCAAGATCATTTTACAGCTAGATAAGTCTCCCATGACCATTACATTTCTCCCTTCAGGATCCAATACTACATCTGATGCTACAAATGGGACTGTTCTATTTATGAGCATTCCCACACATCTAGTTTTATTTGTAAAACTAGAATGGAACATTTGGCCAGTCCAGTCTTTTTGCAGCCGGAACTGATCCTTGATTAGTAAGTGAGTCTCCTGTAAAAATACTATTTTAGCGTTTAGACCTGTTAGGTGAGAGAGTACTTCCTTTCTTTTTAATTCATGATTCAAGCCTTTAACATTCCAGCTCACAAAGTTAACTGTCCCATCATGGAGACATTGATTCTGAGTTTTTGATGTCATTTTTTAATCTTAACTGGAAGTGAGACAGCTTCGGCCTTAATTTCCTATTTCCCCTAGAGTTGTTGCCATGCAGCTTATTATTACGTTGGTAGTTATAATTGTAAAGATTAAGAGGATGGATTAGGTATAGATCAAGTCTGCTCTCTTTCTCTCCCCCCCTTAACCCCCACCTTCCCTTTTTGCCTCCCCAAGTGAGGCTAGAACCCACTTCACACAGTCCCAGTCCTCTGACATACCCAGAGACAGAGCACGTCCAAAGCAAAACAAGCCCCCACGTAGTGGCGTTTTACGGTTAAAAGATAGAGATATCTATTACCAATATAGTCTTAAAAAAAATAAATAGATAAAATAATTGTGCTCTTAAAATATATATAGTCTTCAGCAATCTTAGTGCATTAAGATAATACACCCAGACAATAAACCCGGGGGATAGTGTTAGAAATTTGTCCAGAATAAGCATAATAAGTCTTAATGCAGTAATTGCAATAACAATAAACCAAGGGTTTGATGTTGAACAGTCTCCTTTATGGTAGAGATAAAATAATTAGCTAAAAAAAAACAAAGAAAATAAAAAAGAAAAAGTAATTAAGCACAATAAAACATAAACAGATAGTGCCCTAGTAATACTAAGTAATAGTGAGAATATTTGATGATAAAAATCTGTATTTTAAACAAATAGATCAGACAGTAGATTATTAGTCCTTGCTATATCATTAACGGCCATGACTCACTATTAATTATCAGAATAGTCCCGGGATCAGCTTTCTTAATTCCTTTTCTGCTTCTTACTTGCTAGCGAAGACATAGAATTGACCTTGAAATTCCACTCTTAGTTTGGCCGGATACAAGAGGCTGTATTTGACGTTGGCTTGCCGTAACTGCTGTTCAATGTTGTAGAAGGCTGCGCGTTTAGTAGCTGTTGCTAGAGAGAAGTCAGTGAAGATACGGATGCGGTTATTTTCATATATAATATCTTGCTGTTTTCTGAGGAGTGCCATCACCTCCATCTTAAATGATAGTCTTTCAAAGCGAATAATAAAAGATCTGTGTCTAACGGTATTTGATCTTCGTACGTGGTAAGCCGCTGCTATCTCAGTTTTTCATCCTTTTCTTAGCTGTCCTTACTTCCTCCTTGTTAATCCATTGCACTTCCTGATTCACTATCTCCACATCATCCAACCTCTTCTCTCCCTCATTCTCTTCACTCATCAACCTCTCAAAGTACTCTTTCCATCTGCTCAACACACTCTCATCATACGCCTTTTATTTAGTCTTTCCACCTCTGTCTTCACCTTGCACCTTATCTCCTTGTACTCTTGTCTACTTTCTGCATCTCTCTGAGTATCCCACCTCTTCTTTGCCATCCTCTTCCTCTATATACTCTCTTGTACTTCCCCATTCCACTACCAGGTTTCCTTTTCCTCCTATCTCTTTCCAGATGTCACACCAAGCGCCCTTCTTGCTGTCACCCTTACTACATCTGCTGTAGTTTCTCAACTGTCTGGTAACTCTTCACTACCACCCAGTGCCTGTCTCACCTTCTCCCTAAACTAAACCTTGCAATCTTCCTCTTTCAACTTCCACCATTTGATCCTTGGCCCCGCCCTCACTCTCTTCTTCTTCTTCTTGATCTTCAACATCATCCTACAGACCACCATCCTATGCTGCTGAACTACACTTTCCAATGCCACCACTTTTCAGTCTTCAGTCGTCTTCAGATTGGCTCTTCTGCATAGGATGTAATCTACCTGTGTACATCTTCCTCCACTCTTGTACGTAACTCTGTGTTCCTCCCTCTTCTTAAAATGCGTATTCACCACAGCCATGTCCATCCTTTTGGTAAAATTCACTATCATCTGACCTTCTTCATTTCCCTCCTTGACACCAAATACCTACCCCTCACCTCCTTGTCTCCTCTGTTCCCTTCACCAACATGTCCATTGAAATCCACTCCAATCACCATTTTCTGTCCATTGGGTACACTGTTCATCAGTTAATCCAACTCACTCCAGCTAACTTGCGGGGCATATGCACTAACAATGTACATCATCACACCTTCAATTTCCAGCTTCATAATCATTACTCTGCCTGACACTCCTTTCACCTCCAAAACACTCTTGACATACTGTTCCTTCAGGATAACCCCTACCCCATTTCTCCTCCAATCCACACCCTGACTGAACAATTTGAATACACCTCCAATCCACCTGGCCTTACTCCCCTTCCATTTTGTCTCTTGCACGCACAATATATCAACCTTCCTTCTCTCAATCATATCTGCTAACTTTCTCCCCTTACCAGTCATACTGCCAACATTGAAAGTTCCTACCCAGAGTTCCACTCTCTTTACTTTCCTCCTCTCTTCCTGCCTCCGGAAACATCTCCCCCCCTTCTTCTCCTTCTTCGGCCAAAAGTAGCCCAATTTCCACCAGCACCCTCTTGGCTAACAGTACTGGTGGCGGTCATTGTTAACCTAGGGCTCGACAGATCCAGTATGGAAATTTGTATTGTTGCCCGCATATTGATTTGGTACAGTTTTACACCAGATGCTTTTTCTGATGTAACCTTCCCCATTTATCCAGGTTTGGGACCGGCACGAAGAAACACACTGGTTTGTGCATCCCTTGTGGCTGGGTTGCAATATATCGATATTATATTAATATTAGTTTTGTGCCATGTAGCAGACTTGGCTTCCACCTGGGTGGTAATGGTGTCCTGTCCATGGTGGGATTTTTGTTTTATTTTGTTATTATTAAAGCATAATCAAGGCTATAATAGCAGGGGCAGTATAGGCAATTGAGTTATAAATAATCACTTACCTAAAAACAGCTCTTTCCAGGGTTGCTGACCCACTACTTGTGTTTGTCTGCCAGCTGTTTCTCTTTGCACAAGGATCATTACAGTATTTTTCACATCAGTACATATAGATAAAGAATGTAATGTTTGTAAAGCAGGATTTATATTATTAAGTGGTTGTTCTTGCTTGATTATCAAACTTATCTTTGAATTTGACAAAGTAGTTCTTAGACCAAAACACTTTGAGAATCACAAAGTCTACGATGTCTTAACCAGACCATAACTTGTGTGATTCACTGAGATTTTTTTTGCCTGTGGTTTATTTTTTATTTTTTTATTTAAACAAGCTTCTTTCTGTTAAATTTTACCATTATGATTCCATTATTATTTCTGACTGTGACTCTCTTGGATATTAAAAAATAAAATGACATTATTCCAACTAGGAACTGTTGACTCAGCCTTCAGTGTTTTTTGATAACAAATGAAGAATTTGTTACATTTATTTTCACACAAATTGATAATTTGTTGAAACTATTGTTTCTCCAGAGATGCTTGCCACAATGCTTTGAAAAACATTTAAAACGTGCTTAATGGTAACTTGTCTAGACAAAGGAAGTGACCTAATGTTTTTGAAGGTCTTAATTTCGGGAGACAGCAAGAGAATAGTCAAGAGCATTTAGACATACACAGTAATCACCATTGTTCTTTATCTTCAATTTTATTACTGGGCGGCAAATATACAAGCCATTAAAGACCTGGACATCAACACAAATAGATGAATATTTACAAGCCTGGTCTGCAATAGAATTATAATCTTGCAGTACTTCTTTATGTTCAATGCTTTGTGCTCCAGTAAATATAAATTATCATCAATACACTACAGTATTATGGATACAATGAGAAATCAAGCAAAATTACAGCTTTTATTGGCTAACTGAACAGATTGCAATGTGCAAGCTTTCGAGGCAGCTAAGGCCCCTTCTTCAGATGATTACATCTTGCATGAAGAAGGGGCCTTAGCTGCCTCGATAGCTCTTTTCAGTTAGCCAATAAAGGTGTAATTTTGCTTGACTTCTTATTGCATCCATAATGGCTAACACTGTACAACACCCTACTAAATTAATACACTAATAGTCCAATTGCCCTCCATATACTCAGAATATGAAACCAATGTAGGAAGCACTTTAAGACAGAGAAGCTCTTATCTTTTGCATCATTACATGACTACCACAATTTTCTATCCTCTCAAACATCATTCAATTTAAATTTGTCGAGAATGTATCCAGGGAAAGATTCAACCTGTGAAAGTTGCAATCTAGCTCCAGTCACACTGGGCCACATGTTTCGATCATGTAATAAATTAACATAATTTTGTGGCAAAAATCTTTGAATGCCTCTCAGACAGCCTTGGTTTCACAATCACTCCTAACCCATTAACAGCTGTGTTTGATGTATTTCCAGATAGGCTTAAAGTGGAGAAAGACAAACAAACTGTAATTGCCTTTACCTCACTACTAGCATGTAGACTTACCTTGCTCAATTGTAAGAATCCCACCTCACCTCTTTTAAGTCAGTGGGTAATTGATTTTCTATACTATTTGAAACTGGAAAGGATCTATTCAAATATTTTTTAAAATATGGCAGTATCTAATCAATAATATTTCAGAATAAGCATCTATATCAGGGAAAAGGATACTCTTGCTTCCTTGCTACTTTTAAAGATTTGCTCTGGTTGTTGGCTCTCCTCTCTTTCCCCTGGATGGGGGTTGAATTTTGGTTTGTTAAGTTTAACTTGATTATATGGAATGTTATATGCTTCAAATAAAATCAATAAAAATAAAAAAGGAAAAGAAAACAAAAAAAGATAAAAAAATTATCAATCCTTTGTAATAGAAAAGTGTGGTGATTAGTGTAGTGAATATAATTCTTAAATCTAACAACTTGATGGAAATGATAAACTTAAGGCTAGAACTACAAGATTACTTGTTTTTGTAATACTTTACAAAAAAGGTGTTTGAAATTGATCTGTAATTATTGAGAAAATCTGAGTCAAGAACTGATTTTTCAATAAATAAGTTAATGATTTATTTGTTAAATAAATAAATTTAATTTGTTTAATTTAATTGGTTGTGTACATTGTACAGTAGAAAAACTGTGATTTTTACTGATGTAGTTGGGACTGGGTAAAAAAGGACAGAATAAATTAAAGAACTAGTTTCCTTTACAAATTAATTATCTTGTTAAATTCAGATTATGACAGTGATAGACACATGAGGGGATAGAGTCTGAAGTTTGGGGGTTAACTTCCAAATATATTGTCTTTTTTTTTATTAAAACAGTTCATACAATCTGTGCTGCTAATATTTTAGGGAAGTCATGTTTATCTATTTTCTCATTAAAGAAATTAATTAAATCTGTGCTACACATGTTTGTATGGACTTTACATGGCAGTTTAATTACCCATTTCTCAAGTTAGCCAGTGTTTTAAACAGTACATAAGAGTCTGCAAATCTTCAAGAATGAAGAAAGTGAATCAGAGATGTTCTTAATGCCTTTCAAGCACTGAGTCCACTGTGTTCACAAGACCTATGATGTAGTTAATCTCCACCTTTGTATTACATTTTTGCCTTCTCATTTTTGATCATGTGCACTTTTAACAAACCATTCAGAGTTACAAGTCTTCCAGAATTAAGTTAGCTTCAAAAAGTATCCATAAATTTTAAGGTGGTGCAATCAAGGTGTTGAACTATTCTACTGTAGACTTAACCTGGAATTATATATTGTTTTGTCATAGTTCCTTTTCCCAGCAGCTCCCTCCAGTGGCACCAAGGACACCTGCAGGGCTCCATTCAGAACTATAACTCTCATAAAGTCCTGTCTGTGTCCAAACAGTAGATATGCCAGAGGGAATTTGCCACCCAGCAACTATTACTATTGTGATATTATCTAATTTAGAACTATTTATTGTATTTAATTTATATTGCTGCACAGCAATAATGCCTTTTAATCTTTTGAATTGTCATTCTGCTTTATTTAACCCCAATTTAATTTAATTGTAATTGTAATTTAGTTGAATCTTTGAAGTCTTTCATTTTTAGCTTTGGTTTTTATCACAGGAGCCCAATCACTTTTTGAGTACCACACTAGAAGCTGATGCACTTCTTCGTAGTGCAACACCACCCCCTACAAAGGATCAAGGCAAACTGAGTGGTTCTGGAAGGAGCTTACCTCCACTACATTTTTCAACAGAGTTGGTATCCTTTGATGAAGCTTTGCGGGACATTGCTGTAGGATGGCCTATCATGGCTATTCAGGATATAAGTGGAAATGCAGATCCAGTTTTTCGGCATGGAGCGCAGTTACTTGAAATTAAAGCCGTTGAGCGCAGAGGTAAGAAGCCAAACATAGCTTATTAATTAGGAATTGCAGAGTTAGAATATTTTCACAAATTTATTGCACATTTTCACCAGTGTAACAATAATGTTTTGATGGTTTGTTCAGAATAAAAACTTATTTTTAATTAAAGATTGATTTAAGTTAAAAAAAGTCTAATTTGCATTTGATCCTTTAGTGATAGTTTTCTAATCTTGTTACAATGTTCACTGTAAAAGTAAAATATATATATATATATATATATATATATATATATATATATATATATATATATACACACAGTGGGTACGGAAAGTATTCAGACCCCCTTCAATTGTTCACTCTTTGTTATATTGCAGCCATTTGCTAAAATTATTTATATTAATTCTTTCCCTCATTAATGTACACACAGCACCCCATATTGACAGACAAAAAAAAGAATTTTTAAAATTGTTGCAGATTTATTAAAAAAGAAAAACTGAAATATCACATGGTCCTAAGTATTCAGACCCTTTGCTGTGACACTCATATATTTAACTCAGGTGCTTTCCATTTCTTCTGATCATCCTTGAGATCACCTTCATTTGAGTCCAGCTGTGTTTGATTATACTGATTGGACTTGATCACAATGCATGTCAGAGCAAATGAGAATCATGAGGTCAAAGGAACTGCCTGCAGAGCTCAGAGACAGAATTGTGGCAAGGAACAGATCTGGCCAAGATTACAAAAAAAGTTATGCTGCACCAAGCACACAGTGGCCTCCATAATCCTTAAATGGAAGACGTTTGGTACGACCAGAACCCTTCCTAGAGCTGGCCGTCCGGCCAAGCTGAGCAACTTTGGTGAGAGAGGTAAAGAAGAACCCAAAGATCGCTTTTGCTGAGCTCCAGAAATGCAGTCAGGAGATGGGAGAAAGTTGTAGAAAGTCAACCATCACTGCAGCCCTCCACCAGTCAGGGCTTTATGGCAGAGTGGCCTGTCGGAAGCCTCTCCTCAGTGCAAGACACATGACAGCCTGCATGGAGTTTGCTAAAAGACACCTGAAGGACTCTGAGATGGTGAGAAGTAACATTCTCTGGTCTGATGAGACCAAGATAGAACTTTTTGGCCTTAATTCTAAGCGGTATGTGTGGAGACAACCAGGCACTGCTCATCACTTGTCTAATACAGTCCCCACAGTGAAGCATGGCGGTGGCAGCATCATGCTGTGGGGGTGTTTTTCAGCTGCAGGGACAGGACGACTGGTTGCAATCGAGGGACAGATGAATGCGGCCAAGTACTGGGCCGAAGGTTTCCCTTCCAACAAGACAATGACTCTAAGCACACAGCTAAAATAACGAAGGAGTGGCTTCACAACAACTCTCTGACTTTTCTTGAATGGCCCAGCCAGAGCCCTGACTTAAACCCAATTGAGCATCTCTGGAGAGATCTAAAAATGGCTGTCCACCAACGTTTACCATCCAACCTGACAGAACTGGAGAGGATATGCAAGGAGGAATGGCAGAGGATCCCCAAATCCAGGTGTGAAAAACTTGTTGCATCTTTCCCAAGAAGACTCATGGCTGTATTAGCTTAAAAGGGTGCTTCTACTAAATACTGAGCAAAGGGTCTGAATACTTAGGACCATGTGATATTTCAGTTTTTCTTTTTTAATAAATCTGCAACAATTTAAAATATTCATTTTTTTGTCTGCCTATATGAGGTGCTGTGTGTACATTAATGAGGGAAAAAATTAATTTAAATGATTTTAGCAAATGGCTGCAATATAACAAAGAGTGAAAATTGAAGGGGTCTGAATACTTTCCGTACCCACTGTATATGTATATATATATGTATGTATGTATATATATATATATATATATATATATATATATATATATATATATATATATATATATATACGTATATACATATATATACATTTATTTTATGCATTGTTTGAGTAATGCAGTAGCTTGACAGTATATAGGACACTGCCTGTATAAACTTGCAAGTATTTAAAATCCTTTCATGTTTAAATTGTAGCATGTGGTTTAAATTAATGAGCAAGCAAACAGTAGAATACTTTCTTTAACTATCTAATGTACTGTGGAACATTTAATAATCACTTTTGAGAAAGTATACTTAGTCTGACATTAAATATAGTTTTCTACAAAGATAATATAAAGTGATTAAGAAAATGGATGGAAAAGTCTAAATGGAAGTTTATAGATTGGTAAAGCATACTAAAGATATGTCAGTTAACTATTAGCTGTTTTTATATTCCATTTTTGTCCCTTTTACTAAATACTTTAAATGTATATAATAAAATATTTATTTAAATGTAATATAAAAAAACGTGAACCGCCTAATTCAGGTTATATTTCAGCTGAGTGACTCCAGTAGTTGCTGTTATTGGCAGAAGGGCAACAGGGCTACCTTGAATAGGGATCCCAATTAAAGACTCCAGAAACATTTAAAATGCCTTAAAGTAACAGTAGGCATCATACTACATAAAAGGCAAAAAGATATCGGGCATAGAGTACAGCTGGCAGCTAACATTGAGTCTGAGACTTCTGTAAAGAAAATGGTGAATGAGATGTTGTAAAACTCTTTTCCTTAAACCTTTTTAAACAGTCATGCAAAAAATACATTTCTAAACAACTTGCTGAAAGTATTATGCATGTAGAATCATGCTAAGGGATCATTTTGAGTTCAGTAGTAGAGCAGTGAAAATGCATTACTACTTTTAATAAGTTAGTTCCAGAGAAAATCAGAGACTATAAGAAATATTTAATGCACTAGATCTTAGTGAACATATTGTTGTTTATATTTTGTCATTAGTGATTTCTTAAATAAATACATATTAATGTTGTTATTATTTTAACATTCTGGTCTTGAGAGGACTCTAACCACATGTTCAATATGTATTGCAGAGTGCACAACGTCACAGTTATTTTAATAAATTAATGGCGAAGTGCACAAATATTGTTACTGTATTGCACCTAGTAGTATTTCATCTTTGATGTAACAACTGAAATCTTTTAAATGATAGACAAAATATAATTCTTTTTTATGTAGTTATTTTATTACTGATATATCACACACTACTATATCAATCCATCAATCCATTTTTTTTTTGTATTTTTCAAAACCAGAACATTACAGTGACATTCAATAGATCCAGCATAATAATAACATACCAGATACAACCATTTATTTTAAACTAATTATGAAAGACAACAGCAAAAAATGACAAAAACCAAAACTGATTCAATTCCCTCACCCAAAAGAATGATGAAAACAAGAGAGACTCATTTTTTTTTTTTTTTTAAGATAAAACAGTTGATGACATTAGCCAATCACAGGCCCAGAATAATTTTTCTAAAATAGTGTTAATGAATTCTTGCCAAATTTTTTAAAAGGTTTGGACATATCCTCTAAGGGAGAACTTAAGATTTTTTTCTAATTTAAGATAATATAGAACATCACTTACCCACTGAGGTGTAGAAGGTGGGTTGGGAATTTTCCACTTGGGCAGAATAAGCCTGCGTACTAATAGTGTGCGTGCAGGCTATGAAAAATTGATTTCTTCCTATACACTTTAATGCCATCAGTAAGTACATGAAATATTGCTGTTAATGGATTTGGAGTGATTGTAACACTGATGCTGCTTCAGAAGTATGTAAAGACTTTGGTCCAAACTGATGATAATTTAGTGCTTTCCAAAAAATATGTGGTGTAGTGATGCTGGAGCTAGAATGCATTTGTAGATTGGGTGCTTTCCTGGGTACATTTTGAACAGTTGTAATAGAAACAAATGTGATCAGTGAAAGACCTTTAGTTGAATTATGGAATGCTTAGCACAGATAGAACTGGAATGTTTTCTGTGTGTGACTGAGCTCCACTCCTTTTCTAAGATGCAGATCAAGAGGTACCTTTACCACTGTTCCCTAGGATCTTTCAGAAGTAGATTCTTTGTGTTTATTTATTTGTTTGTTTGTTTGTTTGAGAAAAGTTCTCATTTGCATATAGTAAAAAGTGTCTATATAAAGATCTTGTGCATGTTGATTCCTAGTAGTTTCCATGAGTCAAATCCTGAGTGTGTTTGAGAAGGTTAAAACAGGTGATTAGTATATATAGAAGCAACAGGTGAGATAATCTTTACCTTAAATGTGTCCTACACTGTTTCCATAGTTTAAGTAATTTGTGGAAGACTGGATTACTGGTGTACTGATGGTAGTATTGAGTGGAGCATAAAGCAGGGCATGCAAGGAAGATTTAGAACAGATTTTTTTTCCCAGATTGTAAGCCAGGCCAGTGTGAATTTTAGTTTCTGCTGAATTTCATGATTTTATTATGTCTATATTTAGTATTTGCCAATATTAATAACCATTGTAGTGAGACTTAAGGCGGGAGGTATTTGTTTATTGTGTCCATCAACTGTCAACTTTACTGTTGACATCAAGTGTAAGACTCATAATTTGGAATAAAATAATCCAAAAATTGAACAAATAACTCAAAGTAGGATACATTGCGTAGAACAGATGACAACACCATTTTTAAAATTGCACAAATTTCTCTGAAAAAAATAAAAAATCACATTCAGTTAATCTATGTAAACTAAACCTACATTGTTCAAAGGAATTTGGCTAAACATAACATGAACCTTTCTCTAACTGGTATGCCATTTTTAAGATAGCTGACTTAGTGGCATAAAGATATACAGGTCAAAATTCATTGGGGAACACCTGCCACTGGAAAGAACTAGGACTCTTTCGGGAAGTAAGCAACATTCCTTTTGATGAACAAAAGTATCTCTGCATGTTCAGCTGTAATCTGGTTTCATTAATAGTATGTGACAGTGCACTAAATAATCTCTCGCTCTCTACACTACTGCATGGTGCTAAAAGACATTTCCTTGACATCTGAGGCAAAGTGAGGAACCACACACTTTGTTAACTGACCAGTACTTAAGTGTTTTGTCTGAACGAGAAACTGGTTTATCCCAGGTATGTTCCCAGCTGTATGGCAGCAGTTGCAGGAACACAGCTCATTGATGCTACTACATTTGCATGTAAAATCTATCAAACATAAGCTCCAAACTATATTTGGCCGATCCAGGGACTTTTGGCGGGGATTGTCGCATAATCCTGTCCACCTCCCTCTAGGCCGCAGCAACACCATCTCTTTGGCCTCCTTGGCTATATTGGTGTTTGACAAGAACTGATCCTTATATAGTGCTGCTTATACAATGCTGTGAAAAAGTATTTGCCCCTTCCTGATTTCTTATGTTTTTGCATGCTTGAAACACTTAAATGTTTCAGATCATCAGATAAATTTAAATATTAGACAAAGATTACCCAAGTTATCACAAAATTCAGTTTTTAAGTGATGATTTTATTTGTTAAGGAAAAAAACAACTATCCAAACCTGCTTGGCCCTATTTGAAAAAGTAATTCCCCCCTCATTAAATCATGAAGTAACTGTGGTTAATCCCATTTTTGGAAAGCTGAGTTCAATTTCACTAGCCACACCCAGGCCTGCTTACTACCAGACCTGTTGAATCAAGAGATCACTTAAATAGAACCTGTCAGACAAAGTGAAGTAGGCCAAAAGATCCCAAAAAGGCAGACATCATGCCGCAATCTAAAGAAATTCAGGAAAAGGTGAGAAACAAGGTAATTGACATCTATCAATCTGGAAAAGGTTATAAAGGCATTTCTAAAGCTTTGGGACTCCAGCGAACCATGGTGAAAGCCATTATCCACAAATTGAGAAAACATGGAACAGTGGTGAACCTTCCCAGGAGTGGCTGGCCTACAAAAATTACCCCAAGAGTGCAGCGAAGACTCATCCAAGAGGTCACAAAAGAACTCAGAACAACATCTAAAGAACTGCAGGCCTCGCTTGCCTCAGTTAAGGTCCGTGTTCATGACTCAACCATAAGAAAGAGACTGGGCAAAAATGGCATGCATGGCAGAGTTCCGAGGTGAAAACCATTGCCAACCAAAAAGAACATAAAGGCTCATCTCACTTTTTCCATAAAAGTAACACTGCATTTCAGAAAAAGAACATTATACCAACAGTCAAACATGGTGGTGGTAGTGTGACGGTCTGGGGCTTCTTTGCTGCTTCAGGACCTGGACGACTTGCTGTGATTGATGGAACCATGAATTCTGCTCTCTACCAAAAATCCAGAACTAGAATGCCCGGCCATCAGTTTGTGACCTCAAGCTGAAGCGAACTTGATTTCTGCAGCAGGACAATGATCCAAAACACACCAGTAAGTCCACCTCTGAATCGCTTAAAAAAAAATAAGGTTTTGGAGTGTCTGGACTTCAATCCAATTGAGATACAGTGGCATGACCTTAAAAAGCGGTTCATGCTCAGAAACCCTCCAATGTGGCTAAATTGAAACAATTCTGCAAAGAAGAGTGGGCTAAAATTCCTCCACAACGTTGTGAAAGACTCATTGCTTGATTGCAGATGTTGCTGCTATGGGTGGTACAACCAGTTATTAGGTTTAGGAAGCAATTAGTTTTTCACATAGTGCCATGTAGCTTTGGATAGTTTTTTTCCTTAATAAATAAAATCATGTAGAAACTGCATTTTGTGTTTACTTGGGTTATCTTTGTCTAATATTTAAATTTGTTTGATGATCTGAAACATTTAAGTGTGACAAACATGCAAAAAAATAAGAAACCAGGAAGGGGCAAATACTTTTTCACAGCACTCTATTTATAACAGGATTTTTTTTTATTTTTTTTTTTATATATGCATGTCAGTTTTATGTCCAATCAGAAGACAATTTTTGATACATGAAGACATTTTATGTAAGTAATTGAGGAGAGTTTTCCAGAATGCTACATATTTATTTTAAGATATTTTGGATATTTTTTTTCATTTGCGCCCTACAGAAGTAATTCATAATAAACCCTTCAAATGTATTTAGACATGGTTATGGCAAGGAGTTGGGACACAAATTTGTGAAAGTCTCTTGCTAACACATACATTTTGAAAATCAACCTTGTATATATACAGTATATTTAAAAATGAGATATATCACATTGAACAGATTTTTAATAGTGAGTATATGGAAACAAGAACAACATCAAAAATTGATGCAAACACACATACCAATAAAAACAACATATATAAGTTTTATATCCAGTGCTTGTTTTCAGTGTTACATTAAATAACAAAACTCTACACCAGTAATGCTTCACATGATGAAGCACAGCACCGATTGCATTCCGTCATGCTCTGACAGAAAACAGATACATTAGATGCCATATTTTGCATGGTATAAAAGACAGATTTACTTGTAATTTGACCAGCCAAAATTAGTATTTATATTAAGAGAACCTTGAGCATTTCATTTCATTTAAACACAAAGTGTCAACTGGGAGTTTATCATGAAACTGTTTCAAAAAGCTTAGAAGGCAACAAAACTTTTTTTTTTTATCATTTTATTGAATTTATTAAAAGCAAATAACATTCCATACAAGCAAGTCACATTTTACAGAACTAAGTTCAACTCAAATCAACCAAGAAAGAGAGCTATGCCAACAGAGTAAAACTTTGATAGTAGGAAAAATAAATAAAATAAAAAGGGAAGAGAATCTGCTCCCTCAATTTAAATGCTTATTTTTAAATTTTATTGATTAGATCCTGTGAGGATTTGAAAAAGGTTTTGGACAGATCCCCTAAGTGAGAATTAGATTTTTTCCAATTTCAAATAATATATAACATCAGTTACTCACTGACATAAAAGAGGTGAGTTAGAATTCTTCCAGTTGAGCAAGATAAGTCTATGTGCCAGTAGTGAATTAAAGGCAATAAGTTTGTTTGTTCTTCTCCACTTTAAGTCTATCTGGAAGTACATCAAACACATCTGTTAATGGGTTAGGTGTGATTGTGACACCAAGGCTGTCTAAGAGGCATTCAAAGATAAAAATTATGTTAATTTGGTACATGCTCAAAACTTATGGTCCAATGAGGCTAGACCTTGATTGCAACATTCGCAGGTGGGATCTTGCCCTGGAAGCATTTTGGACTATTTTAAACAAGATAGATGTGCTCGATAGATGATTTTAAGTTGAGTAATTGTATGCTTTGTGTATATGGAGCTCGAGTGAATTCTCTTCATTGCTACTTTCCAATCCTTTTCTGAAATGTTGAATGAGAGATCCTTTCGCACTGTACTCTGGGATCTTTGACTTCAAAATGTTTTTATATATTATAGAATTGTTGTCTGTGTCCTCAAGACTGATCAATTTTTTTTCTGGAATAGAAGTAGGTGGGAGGTGAGGTAAATTGGACACATTTTGTTTAGCAAAGTTTCGAATTTGGAGGTAGTGAAAGAAATGTATTGCTGGAAAGTTAAATTTGGAGTGTAATTGTAGGATGTGAAGACATTGTCTATGTACAAATCTCAAGTGATTTAATCCAGAATGTTTTCCAAACATTTAAAACTGTGGACATTTGAGAGGGTAGAAAAAGGTGGTTATCATGCAGAGATCTCAAAAATAAAAGCTTCTCTTCCTACACTGGTTCCATATTCTGAGTGAATGAAGCACAATTGGGTTGTTGTTATTATATTGGCGATAACTTGTGTTTACCGGGGTACAAAGCAAGGATTATAAAGAAGTACTGCAGGATTTTATTTCTATCACGGACCAAGCCTGTGTATGTTCATCTATTTGTGTCAGTGTCCAGGTTTTTATAGCTTTTTATTTGCCGCCCAGTAGTAAAATTGAACTTTAAGTAGAGCCATGCCTCCTTCTGCCTTAGGTATTTGTAGGGTTGCCCTTTGGATACGTGGTTGTTTTGAATTCCAAATAAATTAGGTCATGATTGAATCTAACTTCTTAAAAAATGATTTTTTGATGTATATTGGAATGCTTTGAAATCGAAAAAGAAGCTTGGGAAGGATATTCATCTTGAGAGTGTTAACTCTCCCAGCTAAAGTGAGATGTAGGGTGGACCATCTATGTAAGTCTTGCTTAAGTTTTTCCATGCAGACAGCAAACTTTTGTTGATAAAGAGATTTATGCTTACTTGTGATGTTTACCTCTAGGCATTTAAACTTATCTGAGATGATAAAAATCAAGGTGCCCAATCTAATATTGTGTGCTAGTTAGTTCACTAGAAAGAGCACACTTTTATTCAAATTGATTCTGAGTCCAGAAATCTTTTAAACTTCTGCTAGTGCTGTTAGAACTGCAGGTACAGTATTTTATGGGTGTTTTCCTGTAGGAGGCGTTAGCTCCCTGAAAATTTGTTTGTTTTGTAATTGCAGCGTCTTAAGTAACCCAAAACTATATAGATATAATTTTAAAAGGTGATACCCCTCTCTTAGTGATACAGTGGTAAGAAATCACATAAGAGAAAATAACTTAGCATTCTTTAATGACGATTTACGCGGCATAACAGACGGAAAGCCATGACAAGACCTTTCTGTAGAGCCTGCCATTTTCGTTGCTGCGCTGGAAGGATTTTCAAGATCGGATGCAGTTAACTCCCATCCGTCTCTCGGCCTCAAAGGTGTGCTGGGCAATGTTCCAAGGCTTTATACTCTTTTTCCATGTGCAGACCCCATCTTAGGTAAATCATGCCATTCCAAACAAGGAAAAGAAGATCCAATGTCATGCTGACTCACACAGAAATAGCACAGTGCCCATTTTCTTAGTTGTCCCTTTCTTGTCTTCTAATGCTTGCCTAGCAGTTGTAAATGATGAGCCCCTGTGTGCTAAATCTGGCCTTGTTGTTAGCTGTACATGTGAGAAGAAGCAGATTTATAAAATGACATATTAAACATTGTGATAAGATGCTTCTACGAAGAAACATTTCTATACACAGAAAAAGGTTTGGGGATCAACTCCCATATATTTTCATCCAGACAAATGAAAAAGAGGTTGATTCATATGACTTTTCAGTGCAAAATGAACAATGAACTGCAGACAAAATGGCGTTTATATAACAAGATGGATTATGTGACAGGAAATGTTTGGCAGGAAGTGATGATTGGAGGCAGGGAAACGGAACCAATGTCATCAGGAGTGGACAGGAGCAATAGATTGATGTAACCGGAAGTGACATCGTCAGGGTGAACCGGAAGTGATATTGTGGTGGCCATTTTGAACCCCGGAAGTGGGACTTCTTATTTTTCTTAGAATTTTCTGTAGTTGAAAAGAGATTAAGGTAAGTAGCACATGATAACCCTTTGTCTCGCGATAGTTCACTCACCTTTACGCTCTTTGACTGCCTCCAACTCGCACATGTGTGACAACATATAAACTTATTACAGTGGATCTGTTATATATAGTACCATATCATCTGCATATAGTAAAAATTTTTTTTCAAGTCCTTCTCTGATTATCCCCTTTATCTCATATGCATTTCGACAGTGAACTGCCAGGGGCTCAATGATGTTTGCAAAAAGCAGAGGTGACAACGTTCTAGTTTGAAGTAGTCTGAAATAATGTTGTTAATACAAACTGAAGCTCCTGGACTGGTATATAGTAGTATGATCCATGCACATATGTTCTGGCCAAACACAAATTTCTCCAATATAGTGAAAAGGTAGTTCCATTTAACCATATCAAATGCTTTTTCTGCATCCAGTGATAATAATGTCTCCGGGATTTTAGACTTTGTGAGTGAATTTATTACATTAAACAGACGTTGAATTCTAAGTAAGCCATCTTAGCATATACTGTTTAGTTTGCACAATAAAAATAGAGGATGTGGCCTAGAAAAAGTGAACAGTGGCATGTCCACACAGGCTGATATTAACTGAAGTGAATCACATAGCCAATTAAACGGGCATACCTTGGATTAAGTAGATTGGCGATGCTGAATATCCTCTAAGCAAGTGTACGTGAGGTGGAATGCTTAACATGCCCGACAATTTTAGAGCTGATTGTCAAAGCATCTGAAAAAAAAATACCTTCTGCCTCTGATCGCTGGAGTGTATGAGTGACACAGGAAAAGCCAGCTTCATCAATGCCTTTTATCGTATATTTGGCATTGTCGCAGATCACAACATGCACATAGCTTTTCAGAATGGCCCAGGTGCCAAGTATTTCCTGAAATGTATTGATTAAAAATAAACATTACATTTCTTTAACATCTGCCTCATATTTGGTAGATGCTGTGCACCGCTTGAGGCAGTTTCACTATGCTCATTCTTATGTTTACTTTTTAGATTGTAATTTAGGTTACTTGTGTGTATTAACTAGTTTTCGTACCTCCTCTTGATATTTTAGCAGAGCACAGTTTACAGGGAGCTAGGCTTAGGTTTTTATTGTTCATTTTAAAGAACTTCCACACCACAGACATTTTGTTTTCTCTAGTTTTTGTGTGCATGTTATTAGTATCGAATATAGGCATTGATGAATTTCTTGAGTACAAGTACATTAGCATTCTATCAGGCCACAACACAATCCCAGTATCCGTATTGTATTATCCATCCATTGTCTAACCCGCTGAATCCGAACACAGGGTCACGGGGGTCTGCTGGAGCCAATCCCAGCCAACACAGGGCACAAGGCAGGAACCAATCCTGGGTAGGGTGCCAACCCACCGCAGGACACACACACAAACACACCCACACACCAAGCACACACTAGGGCCAATTTAGAATCGCCAATCCACCTAACCAGCATGTCTTTGGACTGTGGGAGGAAACCGGAGCGCCCGGAGGAAACCCACGCGAGACACGGGAGAACATGCAAACTCCACGCAGGGAGGACCCGGGAAGCGAACCCAGGTCTCCTAACTGCGAGGCAGCAGCGCTACCACTGCGCCACCGTGCCGCCCTGTATTGTATTATCCCTAGTCTAAATTTGCTTTCCAGTAGTAAAATTGAAAGTTAGACAGTACCATGCCAACTTCTGCTTTAGATCTTTTAGATTCACCTTTTGAATGCTGGGGCATTTTGAATTCCAGATGAATTATGTTAAACTTGAATCTAATTTCTTAAGGAACAATTTGTTTATGTATATATGAATACTCTAAAATATAACAGTTCAGCGAGCTTACAGTGTTAATTTTGGTAAGATAAGATGGAGGGTTGACCATCTGATAACATCTTGTCTGAATTTAATCCATGGTCCTTCCAAAACTGTACAGTTATTTTAGGTTTCTTATGAAATTCTAATGGTAAAGATGACTGTGGATCTAATATAAAGCACCATATTGCCTGCATATAGTGATATTTTCTGTTCAAGTCCTTATGTGATAATCCCCTTCATCTCTGGTTTCTTCCATAGAATAACAACAAGTGGCTCAATGGCTAACACAAAAAGCTTTGAAATTGGGCACCAGTGTCGAGTACCTCTTTTCTACCTAATTTGAAGCATTCAGAATTTGTGTTATTAATGCAGAGTTTGGCTTATATTAGGGCCAAACCCAAGTCTGTGTTTTGTAGCAAGTAAATAGGCCCATTCAGCTCTATCAAAGGCCTTTTCTATGTCCACAAATTACATCTTGCCGGAAGAAGGGGCCTGAATTGCCTTGAAAGCTTGCATATTGTAATCTTTTGAGTTAACCAATAAAAGTTGTAATTTTGCTTGACTTCTCACAATGTCCACAAGTAATAAGATTTCCAGTCTCTTATTTCGTGGGCAAATATATTGCATTAAACAGGTGCCAAAGTTTTAAGGCTTAGTGTCTGCCCTTAATTGATTTTATGATACTACCAAAGAAAGCACTTTCTTAATTCTGTTAGTTGTGGTGCTGAGGTGTCCCCCCCTGCACTCTGGTCCCAATCCATGTGGTTCATTGTCTGTTGAGTGCAGCAACACACTATCAATGCATGCTCCTAACCCAGGACCTTCAATAGTATTTTAATATCCTTATTCAGGAGTGAAATTGGTTTATGTGATGCACAAGCATTCATCCATTTTCTTAATCTGCTTATATACTGTACTACTTTTAAACTGTAGACTGTTTCTTGTGTGAAAAAATATATAATAACATTTGAATGTTTTTTGATTAAAATGTTAACTTAAGTTTAAACATAATAAATGTAAAGAAAAATAAACAGCTCATTAACAACAATAACATTTATTTCTGTAACATTTTCTTACAAAGATTGTAGCTGAAAGTGGTTTACAACTAAAAAAAAGTTGCAAGAAAAAATTAGAACTAAATAAGAGTGTATAAATGACATAACAAAAATAGTAGATAAGAATAAATCAATATGTACTTTGTAGTGGAAAACCTTTACATTACATTTTTTAGTCTGATACGCTTTTTAGTTACATTGTCTTTTGTCTTAACTGTTTTAAGTAGGATGAGTTCTTTCTAGTATGCTGACCCTTCAGCTAGATCCAGACCTCATGAGGCATCAACCTCTCTGTATAACCTAATACAGGATGATCTGATGTCCCATATGCAGACCTACAGTATTTGTATTAGGTTAACATGTTATCTATATGCTAAACATGAATTTGTATATTATAACGGCTTTGTTTAACAAAAGATTGTTAGCACATCCATGATTACAATTCAGGGTGCATGGAGTTGTTCCAAAGGTGTCTTTGTTAAATTTATTTCCCATAATGATATATTGCTAGAGTCTGAAGAAACTTTTTTATGTATGAGTGCTGAAGTAGAAACAGGGTTGACATGTTTTCCTTGCAAGCTTACATAACACAGTAGTGCTGGGTGGTATACCAGTTCATACCAAAAACAGTTTTTTATTTTTGTTATGATATGGATTTTTCTTATACCAGAACACCAATGTAAATAGCCTAAACAACGTTAGGAACGTGGCACAGTGGGAAATTGTTTAAGGGGGGACCTTTTTCACTCCTGCACCAATACTGTTTCTATACAACTGGATAATACTGCCAGCCAAGTTGTACTTGTTTTGTTTTGTTTTGTTTTGTTTTATTTTATTTTATTTTTTCAATACTGTGTAATGTACCTGGGTACTGTGTAATAGTGTGACGATGTCAGTCCCCTACAGACTCCCTCTTCCCACATGGGAGTCTGTTGAAACAAAACTGTCAATAGTTATGGCTGAGATGAGCTGACAAATCTCATTGAAGCCAGGGGCTGGTGGAAAGTGCTCAAGTGCTTTTGTTAAAAACAGTCAAAAGTAAAACCAAAAATGTCCATTGTGCAGTGTTCAGAAAAATACAGTACCCAAATAAATAGCAAATCTATAAAACCAGTAAAACATGGGGATAAAATACATAAATCCATTAAAATAGAGGTTAAAATGTAGTCTTTCTCCTCACCCGATCGCAGCACACCACCTTCTGTCTCACCGGCTCACCCGTTGCTGTTGGAGCCTCTGCAGCATGAACTGCTTTCTACCAGCCCTCGTCTTGGCTGCCGCCACACTGCACAGCCAGACCGTCTTAGGTCGGCACACCTCCCGTCTTCCTTCGCGCTCACACAGTCGCTCCTTAGATCCATCGGTAGGTCTGACATTTCGCTCGCCCCACTCTACATGCTAAGTCAGTGGGGTGAACCAGCCCCCAGATCGCCCCAGCTCATGCTGCCTTCTCCTTCCTGGTGTTTGGATCATCTCCCATGACTGCTTTTTCCCTTCTTTAACCTCCTTCTGTTCTCTCTTTTCTTTTTGCTTCCCCCTATCCTGCCAGCCCATAAATGTACGTCTCTGTGGGCGCAGCGCCTTATTCACACGCCACAGTAAACTGATGAAGCAATTGAGAACAATCGGGTGCGACTCACTCCAATCACCTCATCAACTCCCTGCGGTCGTGCAATTGCGCCCACAGAGATGGACACGCCGAACTGCATTTAAAAACTGGTCATTTTTTTTTTAAGCTGCGGACCCACTATACTGCAAATAGCATTATAAATGCAAGTTGCAGTTTTATTATATATGTTTATAGCTTAGCTTGAAGCAAGGTCCATATTAATGAAATTTTCCTTAACGATGGTTCAGTTGGTAAAGATGTCATCACCAAGTTGCACTTGTTTTGTTTTATTTTATTTTGGTGACATACTGTGCAATGTACCTAGGCTTGAAGTTTTGAAGTAATAGTATTATCACAGGAAGTTGCACTATTATTTATTTTATTGGTATTATTTATTAGTTTAAACATTATGCAGTTTAATGATGGTAAAGTTGTTTAAAAAGTCACTTTACCGTGTTACCGTTTGTTAACATTAACAGAAAGTGTAGTTGGTTTACAAAAAATATTTACTATTTATTCCTTTTCTAAGACATGTTCAGTGCAATACAACTTTTAACAAGCACCTCTGGATATTTTACTAAGTCTATCTGCATCATTGGATAGTTGAAAATATGTTGTCAAAATTTTAGTTTAAGTTGTTTGCAAAATTTGTTCAATGAACAGGTTCTATATTTTGACTGCAACTGTCATGCAATGTGTTTCCTTCTCCTCATTAGTGCCCCCCCTCAAAAAAACTGGCCATGCAAACCTATATTAATACTTGTGTGCAGTGGAAAATACAGTAATTGCAGTGGAAAATGTGGTTAACTCATGCATGGGAAAACAATACCGATGAATACTGTGAAACCGGTACAATTTTGAAAAACACCGTGATATAGAATTTAGGTCATACCGCCCAGCACTGTAACACAGATATGTAAGTTATGCACAAGTAGAGTCTTTATATATGGGTTTGTTTTTAAGTTTCTGATGACAAGCTTCAAAAGCTTTTATTCAATCAAAATGTTAGTCCATACACATATCAAGAATTAACAGTATTTTAAAAATGAATATATGCTGTTTATAATTTTGACAGCAAGTAAATACAGCAAATATTTTTAACAGTTAACTCATTTGTTTAGAATGACTCTGCAACATATGGGTGAAATTGCTCATTGGAGAATTGTCCTTAAATGGGCACAGTCTTTAGGGATTTGCACACTATTATGAAAATGTAATTCTTAATAATTCCTAAGAGTAAATATAATTTTTCAATAAACACATTAATATAAAAGTACTGTTTTGAATAATGCATAGTTAAATAGAAAATCAGGGTGCACTGTTTACAACCAGCAAAAGAGTAGGCAAATCTTAGTAATGATGCATCAATAAGAATTTTAATATTAATTTAATTTAGTGTTTGCTCTTTTTGTGTGCACCTTGTTAATTTTTTCTAAAGTCATCTTGTCTTAAAAAGTTAAGAATGTAAACTGGAGATATATTAAATAAAAGTAAAAATTGATATAGATTCCCCTTATTTAATAATTTGATGAAATTGACTCACCTCTTAATAATATGATAGAGTCAGTGCTAAGGTTATGTAGGCAAGTGAAGATGAGAGTAATAAAATGGTAAACAGCATAGTTTACAATGCACAGGTCTATGATTACACTTTTGTTTTTTAAATTCAACAGAAATGGAGAAGCAGTTGAAGATTGAAAACCTATTTGTGACCTGGCAACAGCGATCAGCTCAGTCAAATATGCCCATCTCTGTCAGTACTATTGTGCTTTTATTTTGTTTTCAAACTTTATTTAACTTTTAGTATTTTGACTTGCAATTAATATTCTCCATGTAATATGTATTAACTAGAAATTGCATGCTTCCCTGCAGCTTCCATTGTTATATCATGTTAGTAAGCCTTGTGGAATTTAGTTTCTTTATCAAGCTGCACATTGGTTTAACAAAAATATTTTTTTATTTGCCAAAATTTTTTCAGTGATACTTTAATAAGAAAAGTGGGATTTCAGCAGGTGTTAAAAGTATTTTTTTTTTTTAGGCTGCTGATCTTGACACATTAAAGCAGTCATCACGCCTAGTCCATTACTGTGCCACTCCACTACTTTTCGACCCTGTTTTTCGCAAACAAATTCAAGAAGATCAGACTATTAACCCTTTTGCTAAGGTAAATAAGTAAATAATGGTAAAATTGTCAGCTTTTAATATATCTGTTTTTGTCTAAATCTTTTAGTTTTCCAGTGAGATTGAACAAAACATTTTCATTTTTATTCAGCATCTAACATTTACCAAAAACAGAAATGAGATTCATGTTATATTATACTTCTGCATTTTACATTAAAATACTGTATAACTTTTTAATCCTTTCTCAGAAACAAAAGTAGAAGCTACAGTATTTCAAGACAATGAGTAATTATATGCACAGGAAAACAGAAAAATGATGGAAAAAGGAAGCCAATGTATATTTATTGATTTCTCTTCTATTAGAATAGAGTATGAGTTATTAGAGTTATGAGTTATTAGAAGATAATCATCCTAATTCTCTTATGTCAAATTATTATCAAATCTCATATTATTAAAAAAGAATATCTATTAAGAAAATTATTATTTCTATTGTAAATAGTAATAGTATTGTGAAACTGTTTCTGCACTTTTTTAGTACTTATTTTTTTCCCTTTTTTGCATATGAATAGTATTTTGACATAGTTCTGTAGACATATAGCTTTTCCTTTTCCTTACTGGAAATAATTCTAGAAATTATTATTATTATTATTACTATTATTCTTATCTTTCATTTGTTCTTAAAAACAGTCCAATGGTCCTCAACACTTGTCAAAGGGGGGAAAGTTAAAAATATAACAACAACATAACATTTAATCTGCAGCAACACTTAATCTGTAATGTTAATTTTCTCCATAATTTAGATTATTCTGTTTTCAAGGTAGGCATGATGGCACATTGTTCCTGCCTCACAGCTCCAGTTGCTAGTGTTTGATTTTTAAGAGTCAGGACAACAACCCTGTTTTGGCCCTTTGTATGTGCAGTCCCATTCTTTTGGTTACTGTCCAGAGTTTGTGACTGTAGGTAAGGATGAGGATATAGACTGGTAAGTCAAAACATGGGGTTTTTGAGTATGACTACATTGAAAATAGTTCTCTTTCAATAGAAGTGAGAGCACCATTGATTAAAATGCCTCCTTTCAGACCTTGTCCATCGAAATGAGACCACCTATATCTAATTTAGTGAACTCCTGAACACTTACACTCAACCAAGACAAGTTCATTTCTACCCCATTCTTGTTATGTCATTGGTATTACACGTAACCCAAACATTTAATCTTGCTGGAGGTGTGACCACAAGGCATATTTACTTAAATAAAATAAAGGTTTGTGTTATACCATTAGTACAGCAATTTCAAATATTTATGTAAACAAATAAGTGCATTTCTTGATAATGTGTGACATGGGAAAATTGCTGATGACTTACTGGTTTCTCACAGTTATTTGCCAATAAGTACTCCCAAGTCAAATATAATGTTCTGCAGCAGTGACAACAGATTTGACAAACACGTGTCATGTACTTGAGGTCCATTTGTATGTATTATTCTGTTTCTGGTAATTTTTTCTCAATTTTTACTCAATGTTCTTGTATTAAATAATTGTATGTTCTGATCATCAATAACTATGCTCCCAAGGAGATAGTAGGTTGTACTGATCTTTAAACATTATTTGGTTACTTTTCTTCATCATTGTCATTTGCGTGAACAAACTTTTATGATTTGTCATCATCAATCCTGTTAAAATCAGCTTTTGCCTGTATGTCAATTTATCAAAATCATATGGTATATCTTTACAGTTACTGATAGCAATAAGATGCATAATAATAATTTATCATCATTATTCTATCATTTTATTTCTGATTGTTTTTCATCTTTCATTAAACAGAAAAGACATTGCTCAAATGATTCTACAGCCTCCGGTCGAGATCGAACCAATAGTTGTGATTCTGTGGAGATGCTACCATGTCGTCTCAAAGACGAGCCCTGGCTGCTAGATATATCTAACACTTTTGTACAGCAGTATGTTCAATACCTGCAGAGTATGGGCTTTATACTTGTTCAGGTTCGACCACCATCACCTGCCAGAAGGTAATCCTTAATTTTTTTTATGATGAAGCAAACCTTATAAAACATTCCCTCTCATTAAACTTCATGTAATATTTTATATATGTATTCTTTTACCTGAAATTATTCACTGTCTGAATGCCTAGCTTGCCAAAAATATGAAAGTATGATATCCTTTGAAATCTTAATTTGCATCAATGTTTGTAACAAATGAAACTAACAATTTATGCATGTAACTGGTTTGTTATTCAATATTTTTTTTGTTAAAATAGCAAAAACAGTGGTTAGCACTACTATTAGAATAGAATAATTTTTTCATATTCTATTTCCGGCGCCGCATCCGAGTGGCAGCCTTTCCAGCAGCTCCGTATGACTTTATCTTTTTACCTTTTTATCTCTATTTTCTCTATTTCATTGATCACTTCTACCACTTTCTTTTATGTGGAATTGCTCCCTGGACACTTTTACACATTTTTACTATTTGACATGGATTGTTACACTCCGAGAATCGCCTATTCAAGTAGTCAGCTTAAAGCACTGAGAAGAAATGCTTATGCCGGTGTGGTTCCTTATTTACCTGACGAGGTAAGAAGACGATATCGGGCAGCCGAGCAAAGATAAAAATAAGATTAAATTGAGACAACTTGAGAGAAAATGGCGTTATAAACCGTCGGTGCCTTCTGTGATCCTGGGAAATGTAAACTCACTACCAAATAAGATCGACAAACTGGCTGTGCTGGTGAAAAATGTCAGAACCTACAGAGAATGCAGCTTGCTGTGTTTTAGTGAAACGTGGCTAACGCCTATCATCCCAGATGCTAACGTGGAGCTACCCGGGTTTAGCACAGTTAGAGTGGACAGAGACGCAAGTACCTGTGGAAAGAAGAAAGGAGGAGGACTCGCTCTCTATGTCAATACAAAGTGGTGCAACTCAGGACATGTAAACGTTAAAATCTCCACTTGCTGCAGGGACATCGAACTGTTGGCCGTAAGTCTGCCCTATTACTTGCCCAGAGAGTTTGGACACGTGATTGCTGTTATTGTTTACATCCCCTCGAACGCGAGATGGCGAGTGACATCATCCATTCCGCAGTTGCTAAGTTACAAACGCAGCACCCTGAGGCACTTGTGCTAATCGCTGGAGACTTTAACCATGTAACGCTGGATAAAACATTACCTGCCTTCTCCCAGTGGATTGTAACACTCGGGAAACAGGACTATTGACCTACTATATGCAAACGTTAAAGACGCATACAGCGCCACCCCACTGCCTGCGCTTGGGAAAGCAGATCATAACCTGGTTCTGCTTCAGCCTCAATACAAACCAAGAGTGAGGGCGCTACCTACAACCACACGCTCATTCAGGAAGTGGTCCCCGAGGCAGAGCAGGCTCTGAGAGACTGCTTTGGAACTACAGACTGGGATATATTGCTGGATCACATAGTGAGAACATTGAAGAGGCTGTTGAATGCACAACTGATTACATCAACTTCTGTATGGACATTGTAGTTCCAGTAAGAACAGTATGCTGCTATGCTAACAACAAGCCATGGATTACAAGTGACATCAAGGGCCTTTTGAACCAGAAGAAAAGGGCTTTTAAAGGTGGTGATAAGCATGAGCTGAAGTGCGTGCAGAAGGAACTCCGAGTCCAGCTCAGGGCGAAAGAGCAGTACAGGAGAAAGCTGGAGCAGAAGTTGCAGAACAACAGCATGAAGGAAGTGTGGGATGGGATGAAGATTATCACTGGCTGCAGCTCAAGCGGGTGCCGCCATCGAGACAGACGTGGAGAGAGCAAACCAAATGAACAACTTCTTTAATAGGTTTGATCACAGTAACCCACTCTCACCTCGAGTACTGCATCCTCCAACCATCCTTCTGCTGATACCAGCATAGGTGAGACATCCCCACCCACAATTACAGCAGCCCAGGTGAGCAGAGAGCTGAAAAGACTTTGTGCCAGCAAAGCAGCGGGTCCAGATGGTGTATCGCCACGATTGCTGAAGGCCTGTGCGTTGGAACTGGGGAGTCCTCTACAGCGCATCTTCAACCTCAGCCTGGAACAGGGAGAGTCCCAAGGCTTTGGAAAACATCTTGTATCACTCCTGTCCCAAAGGTATCACGTCCTAGTGAGCTGAATGACTTCCGCCTGTTGCTCTGACGTCACATCTGATGAAGACCATGGAGCGGCTGCTGCTTCACCACCTGAGGCCACAGGTCCGCCAGCCCTCGACCCTCTGCAGTTCGCATACCAGGAGAAGGTGGGAGCGGAGGATGCCATCATCTATATGCTTCATCGATCCCTCTCCCACCTGGACAGAGGCAGTGGTGCTGTAAGAATTATGTTTTGGACTTCTCTAGCCTTCAACACCATCCAACCTCTGCTCCTTAGGGATAAGCTGACTGAGATGGGAGTAGATTCACACCTGTGGCATGGATTGTGGACTATCTTACAGACAGACCTCAATATGTGCGCCTTGGGAACTGCAGGTCTGACATTGTGTCAGCAATACAGGGCGCGCAGGGGACTGTACTTTCTCCGGTCCTGTTCAATCTATATACATCAGACTTCCAATATGACTCGAGTCCTGCCACGTGCAAAAGTTCGCTGATGACACTGCTATTGTGGGCTGCATCAGGAGTGGGCAGGAGGAGGAGTACAGAAAGTTAATCAAAGACTTTGTTAAATGGTGCGACTCAAACCACTTACACCTTAACACCAGCAAGACCAAGGAGCTGGTGGTGGATTTTAGGAGGCCCAGGCCCCTCATGGACCCTGTGATCATCAGAGGTGACTGTGTGCAGAGGGTGCAGACCTATAAATATCTGGGAGTGCAGCTGGATGACAAATTGGACTGGATTGCCAATACTGATGCTCTATGTAAGAAAGCTCAGAGCAGACTATACTTTCTGAGAAGGTTGGCATCCTTCAACATCTGCAGTAAGATGCTGCAGATGTTCTACCAGACGGTTGTGGCGAGTGCCCTCTTCTACGCGGTGGTGTGCTGGGGGGGCAGCATAAAAATGAAAGACGCCTCACGCCTGGACAAACTTGTTAAGAAGGCAGGCTCCATTGTAGGATTAAAGTTGGACAGTTTAACATCTGTGGCAGAGCGACGGGCACTAAGCAAACTCCTGTCAATCATGAAGAATCCACTGCATCCACTTAACAGTGTCATCTCCAGGCAGAGGAGTAGCTTCAGTGACAGACTTTTGTCACTGTCCTGTTCCACTGACAGACTGAGGAGATCGTTCCTCCCCCACACTATGCGACTCTTCAATTCCACCCGGGGGAGTAAATGCTAACATTAATTTTATTTTAATTCTTTTCATTTTTATTACTATTTAATTTAATATTGTTTCTTTGTATCAGTATACTGCTGCTGGATTATGTGAATTTCCCCTTGGGATTAATAAAGTATCTATCTATCTATCTATCTCTATCTACTACTTTCCAGCTCAAGTAGACTATCTGTGTAAAGATTTAACATTCCTCTTGTGCCTATGTGGATTTTTCTAGAATATTTTAATATTGCTCTAATTTCCCAAAGACATGTATGTCGGCCTGGTATGAATAAAGTTATTTGTGGTTTAATGTGACCTACAGTTGACTAGCTCCCCATCGAAGTGCCTAATGCTTTAAGCAGAGGCTTTGGGTTCCTGTGACCCTGAAACTGGATTAGGTGGGTTCAGTTAGGGAATATACTAGATGTAAAGTATGTGTAAAGAAATAAAAATATAGAGTTTATTTCATTCATATCATAAAATATTTTGTTTTGCAAGGAAACTGTAAATTGAATAATTGATCTTGAATAAAAATGCATCTTAATTGTTTAAATATTTGAATCCCAAAGATAAATGAAGTGAATGCATGGATGCTTATGTTATCTTAAATATACAGTGGGATGCAAAAGTTTGGGCAACCTTGTTAATAGTCATTATTTTCCTGTATAAATTGTTGGTTGTTACGATAAAAAATGTCAGATAAATATATCATATAGGAGACACACAAAGTGATATTTGAGAAGTGAAATGAAGTTTATTGGATTTACAGAAAGTGTGCAATAATTGTTCAAACAAAATCAGGCAGGTGCATAAATTTGGGCACCACAAAAAAGAAATGAAATCAATATTTAGTAGATCCGCCTTTTGCAGAAATTATAGCCTCTAAACGCTTCCTGTAGGTTCCAATGAGAGTCTGGATTGTGGTTGAAGGTATTTTGGACCATTCCTCTTTACAAAACATCTCTAGTTCATTCAGGTTTGATGGCTTCCGAGCATGGACAGCTCTCTTTAACTCACACCACAGATTTTCAATTATATTCAGGTCTGGGGACTGAGATGGCCATTCCAGAACGTTGTACTTGTTCCTCTGCATGAATGCCTTAGTGGATTTTGAGCAGTGTTTCGGGTCGTTGTCTTGTTGAGAGATCCAACCCCGGCGCAGCTTCAGCTTTGTCACTGATTCCTGGACATTGGTCTCCAGAATCTGCTGATACTGAGTGGAATCCATGCGTCCCTCAACTTTGACAAGATTCCCAGTCCCTGCACTGGCCACACAGCCCCACAGCATGATGGAACCACCACCATATTTTACTGTAGGTAGCAGGTGTTTTTCTTGGAATGCTGTGTTATTTTTCCTCCATGCATAACGCCCCTTGTTATGCCCAAATAACTCAATTTTAGTTTCATCAGTCCACAGCACCTTATTCCAAAATGAAGCTGGCTTGTCCAAATGTGCTTGAGCATACCTCAAGCTGCTCTGTTTGTGCTGTGGGCGGAGAAAAGGCTTCCTCTGCATCACTCTCGCATACAGCATCTCCTTGTGTAAAGTGCGCTGAATGGTTGAACGATGCACAGTGACTCCATCTGCTGCAAGATGATGTTGTAGGTCTTTGGTGCTGGTCTGTGGGTTGACTCTGACTGTTCTCACCATTCGTCGCTTCTGTCTATCCGAAATCTTTCTTGGTCTGCCACTTCGAGCCTTAACTTGAACTGAGCCTGTGGTCTTCCATTTCCTCAATATGTTCCTAACTGTGGAAACAGACAGCTTAAATCTCTGGGACAGCTTTCTGTATCCTTCCCCTAAACCATGATGGTGAACAATCTTTGTCTTCAGGTCATTTGAGAGTTGTTTTGTGACCCCCATGTTGCTACTCTTCAGAGAAAATTAAAGGAGGAGGGAAACTTACAATTGACCCCCTTAAATACTCTTTCTCATTATAGGATTCACCTGTGTATGTAGGTCAGGGGTCACTGAGCTTACCAAGCCAATTTGAGTTCCAATAATTAGTTCTAAAAGTTTTGGAATCAATAAAATGACAACGGTGCCCAAATTTATGCACCTGCCTGATTTTGTTTGAATAATTATTGCACACTTTCTGTAAATCCAATAAACTTCATTTCACTTCTCAAATATCACTGTGTTCGTCTCCTATATGATATATTTAACTGACATTTTTTACCGTAACAACCAACAATTTATACAGGAAAATAATGACTATTAACAAGGTTGCCCAAACTTTTGCATCCCACTGTATATTTGAATCCCAAAGATAAACAAAGTGGATGCCTGGATGCTTACATTGTTATCTTAAATATATATGAAGACTTTTTACTTTTTAATTTCTTGTCTTTGCTACAGCATTGCTCGTGCTCGTGCTGCAGCATTTTGTGGCATGAATACAGATAGTAGGTCTTCTTTCTCCTACAACAAACAGAAAAGTGAAGAAAGCCCCAAGGTAATCCAATCAAAATTTAAAAAGTCAGCATAAGGACATTCTTTAAAATTCTTGAGAAAGAAAGCGTTTTTTTTTTCGTTCCTCAGAGCACAGCACCTGGGACGTCACCTTACCATTTACAGCGTGCCCTTCCAGGAGGAATAGTGCTAATGGAGTTGGCTTTTCAGGTATAAGCTTTAGATTTAATCTATTTGGTGCATGTATTTGTATGAAATTTTCACGCAGTAAAATATTGTTTACCATGAATCTCCTTGTACTCCATCCCTGAAACTTAATCCAATCATATTAAAAGCCATTTGTCTAAAATAATATAATCCAAGTAATCAATAAGTTTACCTACTGTGTGAAATAGACATATGGTTTAGAACTTAGAAATAAGCTGTAAATGTACAGAAAATCTCCATAGAAAGTTATGGCCTGACTTGCTCATTCTGTGTCTCTATGTACTGTAGTACCTGTAGTAGCAGCACAGTTGATACTGTGCTTCAAACTACCTATATATTTCCCTTATCATTTTCAAAAAAAATTACTAGTGAATAGCTGTTGAAAGTTCTGCAGTAAAGCCACTTTTTATGAAGCTGCTGTTTTGTTTAAACCAATAAAGTTATGTGTATGCAAATTAGGATCAAAAATGTTTGAGATTAAACTTTTCATTACAAGATTCAACTTACTGCAGAAACCCAATATATCATACATTCCCCTTACCTTTACCCAGAGCTACTAGGATAGTCTTTAGCTAGCTGTGAGCTAGTGTTGAATAAAGCTATTTCAGAGAATTTTACAGTTCCTTATTATAATATATCAGCAAGACAGGATGACTTGTAACACATTGCTTAATCCACTTCAGTAATAATATTAGCTCCCAAAAAAACACAAAAATATAACATAGAAATTCACAATTATAGTATTACTGATAAAATGCATTTAATTTCCTTCTAAGAAGCTAGTGACAGACTGACCTCCAGTTAAGCATGTGTGCTTTTTAGTTATTTTTTAAACAGATGAAACTATGTTACAATGTGCACGATTCATGTGCTCATGGTTTGGTGCATAATTAATTTACCATACATGATATCTAAGTATATTATTTTAAACATGATTTATGTTAATTAAAGTATATAATGATGTTACATTTTTTCATTCTGTTAGCAGCACCCTCTCTTCATCTTTTCACACCTCTGACATTTTATTGAACATTGGTTTATTTTCCAATGTTGACTTCCCTGTGCCTGTTTATATAGCTTGGACTGCACAAGAAAGTTGCTTTATAGGTTTAACTTTTTACACATCATTGTATAACATTTTGTAATTCCTTTTAAAGTATACTTTGCTTAAAATTACTGCAGTGAAATCTCCTAGTATATATAGGCCTACAACCTTGCAATAATAAATGAGCTTTTGTTAAAGTTGCTATCAGGCTTTTAGCTAGGATAGTATTTGAAAACTCTTTTTACTGTGTGACATCCAACAATATGTAATTCCTCATATTTTATTTTATATTTTATTTTATTTTACTATGGCCACAGCGTGGGTGTTACAAAAATGATTTTGGTACTATAAATTGTATGCTATAATAACTGTTTAATAAGTACTGAATGTAATTATTGCAAAAAATTGACCAACTACATAAATAACTGCCACTTAAGATCCTTGTTATAGGTCATTAATTTCATATTGTGTGTAGCTAATTAGTATACATTAATTTTTGTCTCTTGTTAGGGCTCTTACTTCTGCGTCAAGCAGTATGCTTTGGAATGTTCCCGTATTCCTATGGGACAATCTGTAAATTCACAGGTAACGAAATTAATTAGTATTGGTTTTGAATTTTATCTCAAATATAACATAAAGTTTTTTGTACTTTAAATATGTAAGTGTAGCAAACATTTTAAATGCCAGTATTATATGAAAAGGTTAATAACAAAGATAAAATGTGTGTTCTTTATTTTTGGATAATATATTTCTTAAAGTAAACAGCTTGGCCGTTTGTAAGAATAACATATATGTTAGTATATTCTGTGGTATTTGTAATCATGAAGAAAACAAGGTACAACTAAAAACTTAAAATATTTTGCCATTCAAATATCTAAATGTTATAAATGTCTGAATAAAAATAATAATTTGACTGTTATTCTTGAAAAACATGCTATTTCGTGTTTATTTAGTATATAGTGGTGCTCTTAAAATTATTATTTAAACATGCTGTCTTTTATTAAGTTATAGTAGTTCTTCTCTGAACATATAACTGACAAATAGGAAAGGACAGGAAGTAACAATAATCTAAACAATACATAATATCCTGGAAGAATAGCTGTTTTCCCTCTTTTGGCTTTCATCCATGCTCCTATTATAATTGCACTAGTGAAAGACTATGTTTAGATTACATCATTCATGGAAATAGTTTTAGTGTTAACAAGAACGTCTGTTTATTTAATGAATAATTTTCATTTGAGAGATATGTTACATAAAATGATCTTAATAACTTAATAAAGCATCCAAATGAAATGTGTACATAAATAGACTATGGGGTGAATGTTCAGTATTTTACACAATGATTTATTAAATCACAATTTGCCATTTGCAGCACTTCAAGTGAGAATAGCAAATATAACTTCCACAGAATGTCTATCACATCAGTATCTTGAGTTTTTACATGTACAGTATGTATTTTTCTTTTTTACACATTTTCCTAATTTCAACGGTTACATTACAATGAATGAGTTATAAGTCATTTAAATTTGCTGTACTATATCTTATTCTTATCAGTTCACAAACTGCTTCCTTGCCCATTTGAAAAGCGGCAAAATAAAATATTTAAAATTAGAAATTCAGTCAATGTTACTAAAATATTCAAAAGTTTAACAATGGGTTACCAAGTTTAAATGACAGGGTAGCAGACTGACAGATTCCAAAGGATTTTTTAACTCAGAGTTAACTATTCTTTTCAAATTGTAAATGAAATAGCATATAATTTTCCCTTTGTGCTATAGAAGGTGGACTTTGATTCTCTTCGTTGAACTATATAATATGGCATGTTGGTAATGTTGCTCCAAACAAAGTACTAAGGTAATTGTGAATCCAATACTATCTGGAAAATAAACAAAGATTGTATTCAAATATTGTCAGGGCTGATATTTCCAAAATATGTGACGCAGTGAATCAAGTGCCTGGTACACAGCTCACAATTAATAGTTTAACCAGGTTAGATTTTGATAGTCTGAGAAAAACATGCACAAATACATTCCCAGAGCTAATAGAAGCTTTGTTCACTTTCTCAAGCTAGTGCTTCCTAAAAGCCTCTTCATAAGGTGAATTTTAATTAAATTAACTAACATATTTCATTAAATTTAAATTGAAATCGAAACATTTGTTTCCTGCTTCCAGAAAAAAATTCCTAATTTTTGATCAAATAACATGAAAATAATTAAAACTGAACAGAATTCTAAAATCAGTCAAACAAACCAACCTTAATAAGACTTTTCCCTTCATTTTCTACTATTTAAAAATACTGTTTACCACTTCAATGTTCGCATTTGAAAGAATGGTCTTTCAGTCCTCCTTGTGATTTCCCAAAATGATGGAGCCTCAAGATAAATATGGAAGACACATGAGTAACATGCGCAACAACTTGACTAAACCACAGCACATGAATGCAGCATCAGCTGTGACATTGACTGAGACTGGGACCTTGTGTCAACAAGATCCAGCTGTGCCTCAATTAGTCAACCATGTCTGCCTTAGATGTCCAGGCCCACCCAAACACCCTACCATGATGCGTTGTACACACTACAGTGAGGTGTACTTTGAATGACTTTGAAAATGATAAGGTGCATTATGTGCGACTTTGAAAACCGTTCCAGACTCAGTGCTTATATATGTAAAATATTCAGCTTCATTATAGGTTGTACAATGACAAATGTTACAAAAAATATTTTCTTAGTATACCCAATTTGAATAAAATAGTTGTTTGTAATTCTAGGAAAGCCTTTATTATCTAGATATTCATGCTTTTAAAAACCCTTGTAAAGCTGGAAGCCAATATCTAATGTATATCTTTATAACATATTGAAACTTTTGTTCTTATAATAGGTAGTGAGAGAGTGTTAGGTTAAAGCCAATACCTGAGGTACAGTTGTTCAAAGGATGCATAATATATTGTCAGTATTTTTCAAATTATAATTATTACTAGCAGAATACCCGCGCTTCGCAGCGAAGAAATAGTGTGTTAAAGAAGTTATGAAAAAGAAAAGGAAAAATTTTGAAAATAACGTAATATGATTGTTAATGTAATTGTTTTGTCATTAATATGAGTTTTGTTGTCATATCTATATATATATATATATATATATATATATATATATATATATATATCTATGTATATATATATATATATATATATCTATGTATATATATATATATATATATCTATATATATATATATATATATATATATATATATATATATATATCTATATATATATATATATCTATATCTATGTGTATATGTGTGTGTGTGTGTGTATATGTATATATATATATATATATATATATATATATATATATATATATATATATTGTGAGATGTGGCCGGCCAATACCCCCAGGCCGCCAAGTGGAGCCCTCCCAGCAGTATGGAGGTGCCCTGAAGACCAGCAGGGAATCATGGATGCTGTAGTTTTTATCCTCAGCCCTGCTGGATACCTCAGGGGCCGCAAGAGGGTGCTGCAGGGAAGACCAAGGACTCATTTGTGCCCTATGACCCGGAAGTTCGTCATATGAGTTCATATGAGTTCATATGAGTCATATGAGGGTGAAGAAAAGAACTTTTACCTGACCCGGAAGTGATTGAGGATCACATGGACTAGGGATTGAGAACACTTCCGGGTCAGGGAATATAAAAGGATTGTGGGAGCTCCCAGACGGCGAGCTGAGCTGGGTGGAAGGGTGGCAACGCATCTGGGAGCTGGAGGTTTGATTTATTGAGTATTGTTGTGATTTATATGAGTATTGTGGTGGGGAGTGTGCTTTGTGCACTGTGGCAATTAAATAAAGTCGATTATTGGACTTTTACCTGGTGTTTGGAGTCGTGGACAGGGGTTCAAGGGAGCGAGAGTGCCCCTATCTACCACTCTATATATATATATATATATATATATATATATATATATATATATATATATATATATATATATATATATATATATATATATATATATATATATATATATATATATATATATATATATAATAGAGCCGACCCAGACACAGTCAGGCGGATATGTTGTTCTTCAACCACCACACCACAATATAATGGTCACTAAGACCCAGTCAATTGTGCACAAAAACACCCCAATACTCAGTCCTGGCCACAAATGCCTTCTCTTCGGGCCGCCTCCACACTCTCCTTGTGCCTCATCTTACTTCCACCCGACTCTAGCCTCGAATGAAGGGAGACGGCCCCTTTTATACATGACCCGGATGAGCTCCAGGTGGTTCCGACACTCCCCCATTGGCCACGCCCCAGCGCATGGAAGTGCCGGCTGTTCTCCCGGCAGCTCTTCGGGTATCGTCCTTATTCTTCCCCCCAGCACTTCCTGGTGTGGCGTAAGTGCTGAGGCAAGGCATTGGGGCACCTCCTGGCAGTGACCACGGGCCCCTACAGGGTGGGGCTTCCATGCCCTCAACCCATGGCCCCCAGAGCAACCAGGAAGGCAGCCCCCACGTGATCCAGGGTGGGCCTTGACCCTCTTCCGTCCCTCACGGTGTCCCGCCGGTCGCGTGCCCCTGGCATCCCTGACAATATATATATAGCAAAATACCCGCGCTTGGCAGCGGAGAAGTAAAAAGAAAAGGAAACATTTTAATAATAACGTAACATGATTGACAATGTAATTGTTTTGTCATTGTCATGAGTGTTGGTATATATATATATATATATATATATATATATATATATATATATATATATATATATATATATATATATATATATATATATATACACACACACACATACTATGGGATGCCAAACAGGCAAATACATTGATTTACTGAATACATAAAGTCAAAACTTGAATATATAAAGTCAGTGTCATATATATAAAGTCAAAACTTTTTTCTGAATATATAAAGTCAAAACTTGAATATATAAAGTCAGCGCTGGAATATATAAAGTCAAAACTTGAATATATAAAGTCATCGCTGGAATATATAAAGTCAGCGCTAGAATATATAAAGTCAAGAACCTGAATATATAAAGTCAGCGTCGAAATTTATAATGTCATTCCTGATTATATAAAGTCAAAGTCAAAATATATTGATTGAAATGACTCTGAACTGAACTAAGTTAACAAAAACGTATTCAGAAAAATAAATTAAAAAAACACTGTTCAGTTAATGTTTTGAAAATGATGCATGTGCCCTGCCCAGGATTGGTTCCTGACTTACGCCCAGTGTTGGCTGGGATTGGCTCCAGCAGACCCCCGTGACCCTGTGGTCGGATTCAACGGGTTGGGAAATAGATGGATATTCCTGCGCTGACTTTGTATATTCCGACGCTGACTTTATATATTGAATTTTTGACTTTATATATTCCAGCGCTTACTTTATATATTCCGAAATATTCCAGCGCCGTCTTTATATACTCAGGTTTTGACTTTATATATTTGGGAATGACTTTATATATTCAGAAACAAGTTTTGACTTTATATATACCGACACTGTCTTTATATATTCAAGTTTTGACTTTATTTATTCCGACAGTGACTTTATATAATCAAGTTTTGACTCTATATATTCGGGAATGACTTTATATATACAAGTTTTGACTTTATATAGTTAAATTTAGTCATCATTGCATAACTTTTTCTTTACCATTGAAATTTAAAGAGTAAATTCAACTTCCAATCCTACCAAAGATATTTCTGGCGACTAAATAGAATCTACTTATATACAAATTCGAGCTATTGAGCTGTTGCCTGCCTGCCTGAATAAGTCACCCTCGCTTCGCTCTTACTTTTTTACCGTTCATTTAATCATGGGTAGTGGCGGAAAATTTATAAAATGGAAGGAGGATTACACTGAGTATGGCTTTACCAAAACAATTATTGATGGCGAATCGATTATTCATAAAGCTTCAATTGGTGATCTGTCTTTCTGTGTTAACCTCATATTTTTTCATACTTCTTCTCAAACCAAGGGGGTGCGAGGGTAAAATGAATCGGGAAGTGCTGATCAATGTAATCGGTGTACCAGGAAATCATGCATTGACAGAAGTTCCCCTTTGCTTGGAATGTAAAGTGTGATTAAATGCATTATTTTTTAACACGTTATAGAGCACATGCATCGAAGCTTCTCAGCTGTGCTTGTGCTAAGAAAAGGAAACATTTTAAAAATAATGTAACATGATTGTCAGTGTAACCATTTGTAAGTAGTGCCTGGAGGATTCAGTGTGGATAAACTCTAGAGACAGTGTGTGTATTAACTTGTGGATTTTTCTGTGAGTATTTGGTGTCAGCGTCACAAAATCACTTCCGTAAGACTGCTTTAGCTGCGGAGCTCAGCTCAGAGCGAAATGAGGTGAATGGGTGGGGAGATGATGAAGTGACTCCCCCACCCGCCTTAACTGTCAATCCCCCACAAACACAGTCTCTCGGAATTTGCATAAGCACAGCCCTTCACCTGCAATTTTAACTTAGTTACAAAGTGATCAAAACTCTCGTTTATATCCTGCTTCTTCTCATTAAGCTTGTATCCTGCATTACCCGTGGGCATGACAAACGCCAGCGGCAGCCTGTCTATGAACTTAATTTAAACTTTAGGTTTACACCGTGCTTTGTTTCTGAAGTAGCAGCACTCATGAATATGGTTGTATATGTCACATGCTCGCTTCTTATTGTTTTGCTGCCTTCTCAATTATATAATGCATGTTTTCTTCAGTGCTTTTTGGAGCTCTTCCAGGTTTTCTACGTACTGCGTGGACAGTCAGTTCACGTGATTACGTGGGCGGCGTGATGATGTCACAAGAAACTCCGCCCCCACGACTTTCGAGCTCAACTCCATTACAGTATATGGAGAAAAAATAGCTTCCAGTTATGACCATTACGCGTAGAATTTCGAAATGAAACCTGCCCAACTTTTGTAAGGAAGCTGTAAGGAATGAGCCTGCCAAATTTCAGCCTTCCACCTACACGGGAAGTTGGAGAATTAGTGATGAGTCAGTGAGGGCTTTGCCTTTTATTAGTATAGATAATTTGCAAATATTATACATTGTATTATTTTTTTTCTGTATCATCCCAGTCAGTCATGTACTATAAATGTCATTCAGCATTAGACTAGATAGGGCAGCAGTAGCTCAGTCGGTAGAGCGGGTGGTCCAGCAATCGGAGGGTCGCAGGTTCGATCCTGGCTCCCGGCATGAGAATGCAGCTGTTGTGTCCTTGGGCAAGACACTTAACCTACCTTGCCTGCTGGTGGTGGTCGGAAGGATTGGTGGCGCCAGTGTTCGGCAGCCTCACTTCTGTCAGTGTGCCCCAGGGCAGCTGTGGCTACATAGTAGCTTATCATCACCAGCGTATGAATGTGTGTGTGAATGGGTGAATGACTGTTGTGTTGTAAAGCGCCTAGGGGGGTTCTTGAACTCTAGTTAGGCGCTATATCAAATACAGGCCATTTACCATAGATTCATTCAGTTTTCCCTCTACCATAATGTAGCTTTCTTTTAAGTCAGATATTACCTCAGAGGCTAAAAAACAATTTCTTTATGAATTAATGTTAGTGCTGTCCCAATCACCCTTTTTCAACCTAGAATGATCTTTAAATTTTAAATATACAGTAGTGTAAAGTTTATCTATCTATCTATCTATCTATCTATCTATCTATCTATCTATCTATCTATCTATCTATCTATCTATCTATCTATGATATGAGTTATAGTATATGATCTTTCATATTAACTCTTAATAGTCCTTACTAAAATTCAACATGTCCTATTTGTTTGTAAGCGTTTTGAGTTTCCCTCAGGAACTCATATATTGTCCATATTGCTTTTGAAATGCTAAAAGATTTGCATACTACAAGTAGTGACATCTGAAAACTATCTCTCGATTATAAAAAAAAATCTTGGGGAGGGAGACGGGGAGACGAGATTTGATCTTCTCGGAAGACAATTTAAAGTCCTGCGAGAGACACTTTAACTTGCTCCCAACTCTTAAAACAACGACAAGCAAAACACGCAGCTCGCCAGCAGTAGAAAGCCAGCAGATGATCCGACCGCTTCTCCTTGCGTGTGTTCAGCCACCTTAACCAAACCGCCCACCCCCACAACGCTAGCGGCAGAGACACGAAGTGGCAAAAAGGACAGCGACTGTACAGGCTTTAAAATGATTGACGGGCAGCGCGACAGCAGCAGCGGCAGAAAGACAGCAGATGATCCAACGGCGTCTCCTTAGCGTGCGTTCAGCCGCACCCCCTTCACAACGCGAGCAGCATTATACGTCCAGCGAGAAAAAGATGTAACCATGCCCAGGACCGGAAATAAAGGACAAGTATTGTTTTTACAAAAGTTTTAAAGTAAAAGTGAAAATAATGCATATGTAACAATCTCTTTAAATTGTATATCTGGAAAGCCAAACCTGGGGGTGGGCGAGCAGGGGGTGGAGCCCCCTATTTTATAAAAGTAAAAGTTAAGAATAGGGGTCCTCCCTTTACCCTTCTGACTATACCTGTATATACCGATAGTTAAGCATTGGCATTAAACACCACTAAAAGCAATAACGCTGAATCTATAGTGCAAAAATATTTTAATAATATTTGCTATTGTGTTAGTTACATTTTAATTTGATCCACAGCAGTAATTAAAACTGTAATTTTACACATTAATCAGAATTGTTTTTGTACATAATGTGTGTAATGTCAGCCAAAATCCCCATGAAAAACAAACAGAAGAGCACAAGTAAATATACATTACATACTATTTATATTTTTCTTTTTTTCCAGCTGAAAATGTCCATCATAAAAAAGCAGCACAATCTAGTATTACTCTGTAAGCATGTGTTACTTTTAAGTGTGCCTCTAGTTAACATGACTGTTTTTCTCCCTAGTAATGTCTATGATAGAATTTATTTTTAGCTCTGTACTGATTGTACCCTTGAACAAGAAAATAAAGTTCATTTCTTTAAATTGGCCATGGGTGAGAGACTGTTTTTCTGGTAATGGACTGCTGTTGTATCCAAGACTGTTTCCTGTCATATTCCCATTGCTGTTACAATAATCTATAGCTCCTCACAACTATGATTTTTAATTAAGTGAGTTGGAAATGTATAGATGAACAAGATCTCTATATCCTGTGCAAATATTAAAGTGATACCAAGTGACCGGCAGCTTATTTACAGACAGAATTGAAAATCAGAAGTTAAATGATTTATTTTTCATATTGTATACGTATATTCACAGGGACATGCTACTCAGGTGGTGGTGGAATGACTGTGGGGGCAGTCATAGCACTTAGAAGAGCACTTCGATCAGATTTGTCTCCCGGCTTATCTGGATGTTCCCAATCCCCCTAAAGAACACTGCCGCCTGAAGAGCATGTACCTCTGAGGTCTGGGCTCAGAGCTCATTATGTTATTAATAGGTCAGAAAGATGAAAATGCCTCATTAGGTAAGATGTTTTAGAAATTAAATACTAAGTTATTGATGTTATCCAGTTTATATCATCTAAAACTGAAATTTTATTTGTAAATAATTCTTCCAAAGGTCACTATCTGTCTAGTGTATTTTATTGGCAGGAATCTAAAAATTGTTTACTGTTCTTATTCACTTATTTTTCACAGGTGTAGATGCTGGTGAATATATGTGTGTATGCATGTACATTTTTGAATTTGTCTGTCTGCTTTATTCATGTATAAGCACCCCTCATTTTGTGTTTCCTCTTGTTAATCTGTACATATGTTTACTGCTGGTAGAGTTTCCACAGTGTCTGTGTTCCCAGTCCCATCTCATCTCCTCTTTTCATCAGGGCAAACTCTTCTCCAATCCACGTAGCAAGTCATACTCAGAGGCCACTTCTCTCTCAGAATCTGCGGTATGTCCCAGCACTTATGAGGGTGGGGCCTCCCTCCAGTTGGGGTTTTATTCTTCTGTTCTATTTTTCCAATTCTCCTACTGCTATCTTTCACTTCTACTTTAATTTTGCTTATTTAATATTTTTTTTTGTTTTAAAAAGCCCAGAAATCAGAAAGAGTCTTTTGGTAAAATAATTGAGATGCTTGGGATTTTTTTTTTCATTTATCTTTGTCTTTTTTCATTTAGTGGCGGTTAGTATACATGGGCTGATGGGGCCAGCCTTTTTCCTTTGACTCCCAAATAAGTAATACAAAGATTATATATATTATATATTTAAATGCGAGGCTAGTTTCACTCTCCTCCATAATTTGTCTTGTGTCATTGGTTGCATTATCTATTGTGGTATTACAAGCATTGCATGTTTGCCCATTATGATATGTAATTACTGTATATTTATGTGAGTTGTCATTATGCTTTCCCATACACTGACTTAGCACTCACTGTCATTCACAACATCATATGCATGGGCAATGCTATGTAAAATATGCAGGCAAATACCAGCGGATTGTTTACATGTAGTTCAAAGGTTTAACAGGCAAGGTTAATGCAGTGGATAAACCCCTTAACTTTCTGCATACTTTATTTTCTTGTAAATATAAGTTTAAATTGATAAATTTGCCAATATTTACCAATCAATATACACTTAATAACCCATTATGGCAAAGTGAAAGCATGTTTTCAAAAGGGTTTGCAAATTTATTAAAAATCGAAAACTGAAATATCTAATTTTTATATAAATATTCAGACATGGGCGGCATGGTGGCGTAGTGGGTAGCACTGCTGCCTCACAGTTAGGGGACCCAGGTTCGCTCCCCGAGTCCTCCCTGTGTGGAGTCTGCATGTCTTCCTGTGTCTGCGTGAATTTCTTCCGGGTGCTCCAGTTTCCTCCCACAGTCCAAAGACATGCAGGTTAGGTGCATTGGCGATTCTAAATTGTCTCTAGTGTGTGCTTGGAGTGTGGGTGTGTGCCAGTGTGCACGCGCGCGCACCCTACGGTGGGCTGGCTTCCTGCCTTGCGCCCTATGTTGGCTGGGATTGGCTCCAGCAGACCCCTGTGACCCTGTAGTTAGGGTATAGATGGATGGATGGATATTCAGACATTTGCTGTGGAGCTGAAAACATGTGGTCAGTTGCATCCTATTTGCTACAAATATCATCGAGATGTGTCTACAAATTGATTGGAGTCAATCTGTGGCAAATGTAATCGATTAATCATTGCTTAGAAAGGCACACACCAGTGTATATAAGGTCCCACAATTCACACTGCATGTCAGTACTAAAACAAAGCCTTGAAGTCCAGGGAACTCTCTGTAGAGCTCTGAAATCAAATTGTGGTGAGTCATAAATCAGGGCAAGAATATAAAACATTTCTAAAGCTTTGAGTATTTCCAGGTGCACAGAGGCCTCAATAAATTGTGAAGTAGAAGAATTTTGAAACCATCAGGACTCTTTATCCAGCCAAACTTAATAACCTGGCAATAAGGGTTTTTGCCAGGGAGGTGACCAAGATCCTAATGTTCACTTTAACGTAGCTTCAGAAGTCCTCTGTGGAGATAGGAGAACCTGTCTGAAGGACAACCATCTCGGGAACACTCCGTCAATCAAATGTTTGGGATAGAGTGGCTAGATGAAAGCGACTCTTGTGTTAAAGGCATATGACAGCATGCTTGGAGTTTGCCAAGCTTTATTTAAAGTACTTTGAGATCATGGGGACAATGATTCTCTGGTCTGATGAGACAAAAATTGAACTCATCAGGCAGAACACCAAGTGTAATATCTGGGGAAGACTAAGCACTGCTCATCACCTGTCTTAATACCATTCCAACAGTGAAGTATGGTGGTGGCAGCATCATGTTGTGGGGTTGCTTCTCAGCAGCAAGGTCAGGAAGACTGATCAGAATTGAGGGAATGATGAGAAGGATGAATGCTGCCAAGTACAGAGAGGTCCTTGAAGAAACCCTTCTCCAGAGGGCACTCAACCTCAGACTGGGGTAAAGGTTCATTTTTCAATATGACAGTGAACCGAAGCATACAGCCAAGACAACCTTGGAGTAGCTTCAGGACAAGTCTCTGACTGTCCTTGAGTGGCCCAGACAAAGCCCATACATAAACTTATAGAACATATGTGAAGACAGCTGCAGATGGGAATTTACAGACACTTTCCATCTAACACAGGTTGAAAGTATTTGCCCAATAGAATGGAATAAACCACCCAAATCCAGGTGTATGAAGCTGGTAGAGACTTCCCCACAAAGACTCGAAGATTTAATTGCTGCCAAATGGTTTCTACAAAGTACTGAATTATATGAATGAGATATTTCATTTTTTTGTTTTTTAATAAACTTGCAAAACTTCTGAAAACATGTATTACTGGCCTAAAGGGAAAACCTATCCATTTAAAACACAATAAAGGTTGCAAAAAGTGAAGGGGTCAGAATACTTTTTAATCAACTGTATATAGTTATGTAGCTGGCAGTCACCAAGGTAGATTTGTGTGTGCCAGATATTCAAGCATGTAGGTATCAGGGACTGCTGCAAATACAACTATACTAATCAGTCACAACATTAAAACCACCTGCCTAATCTTGTGTAGGTCCCCCTTGTTCTGCCCAAACCACTGTGACCTGTGGAGGCATGGACTCACCAAGACCTCTGAAGGTGTCCTGAGGTAATTAGCACCAAAACGTTAGCAACAGATCCTTTTAAGTTATGTAAGTTGCAAAGTGGGGTTCTCATGGATAGGACTTGTGTTTCAATCACATCCCACAGATGCTTGATCAGATTGAGATCTAGGGAGTTTAAAGGCCAAGTCACACCTTGAACTCCTCCTGCTATTCCTCAAACCATTCCTGAACAATTTTTACAGTGTGACAGGGTGTACATTATCCTGATGTTTTGATGATGTTCGGACCTAGTCGTCTAGCCATCACAATTTAGCCCTTGTCAAAGTTGCTCAGATCCTTACCCATTTTCCTGCTTCCAACACAACCTTCAAGAACTGACTGTTGACTTGCTGCCTAATATATCCCACCTCTTGACAGTTAAGACATAACTGCCAAGAATCAAACCTAGTTACCTAGGCAGTCGAGAACAAGAAGAGGCTGTTGCAGTGGAGCTTTTCAGTAGAGTTCTACATGGTGCTGATTTAATCTTAGTTACTGCATAAAAGTTAGCTATGCTCTTTGGTACTGAAAAGCCCCTGTAGTGTTTTTACATCACGACAGACTGTTGCATTTTTCTTCATTATTAAAATGTTATCCTTTCTTTATTTTAGTATTGCACAGAAACCCTTTATTTATTTGCATATACAACTGTATTGGTCTTTATTAGCAGGGAAAGCCTAACCTGCAGACCAGAGGAATTTATCCCCAGAAAACGAATTTCTTTGTGAGAGGATTAGGTGCTGATTATACAGTAAAACTGTTCAAAGAATTTTTGTAGTTATTTGTATTATGTAAAATAAGCTAGCCTTTGTTATGTTTACTTATTAGATCCTTGCATACATTTTAATTATTTTTTAAGGTGAATAGTCACATGCAGAGCCATTTTATATAATACCTGTCATTGAGTGTATTATATTGTGTACTATGATATACTTCATCTCTAGGTCCAGAACCGGAAGTAATGTTGTCAGGACCGGGGGCCTCATGTATAAACGGTGCGTACGCACAGAAATGTTGCGTAAGAACTTTTCCACATTCAAATCGTGATGTATAAAACCTACACTTGGCGTAAAGCCACGCACTTTTCCACGGTACCTCATACCTTGTCGTACGCAAGTTCTCCGCTCGGTTTTGCAGACTAGCGGCACCCAGCGTCAAAGCAGTGCTACTGTTCCTGTGTGGTTACTCTTTATTTTCCTGACACGGCTTTATAAATACACTGAATCTAACCGCATATTGTTTATTAGTGCAATGCATCTGATTGTAATTAACTTGTAACAATATAATGGTCCAGGGAATAGCCATAGTATTCCAAATACCATAACTGCTTTAGCGTTGTTACTCTAACTGCACCTTCTTCTTTCAGCTTGCCCCGTTAGGAGTTGCCACAGCAGATCATCTTTTTCCATATTACTCTCAGTGCAGCACTCGGAGTATTTATATCACTGTATCTTCAAACTGTATGTTTTGAAGAATCAGCGCTCTGGGCGGCCATGCCAATAACTGTATATATTGAATATAAAACAGAAAGAGAAAATAACGTCACAGCTAAAAACGCAGCGGCAAATTTCGACAAAAGTTAAACGCTTGTGTCATGAGCACAAGGCGGCTATGCAGTGTCCGCAACGGATGTGGCCATCCACCGTGCATAAGATACCATATTGACATTGGACTTTCTCTATTGGACAGAGCCGCCCATGATTACTGCTGCAATAAATAATTTCATTGAAGGTCGCACACAATCAATAACATGCTTTAACTATCATCATGAAAATGATATCACGTATACATCTCAGTATTTTAGTTATTCAGAGAGCTGTAATATCATGAATGTAATGGATTCTCTGTCCTGTCAGAGGTAGAGAGCCGGTTTAAGAAGCAGGTAGTGATTCACACACATAGGCACATAGAAGATCAAATACAAAACAAAGCATTTAACGTGCTACTTTAATTGAGATGTGATTTGAGAAACTGGTTAAACGATTTTAAGATGAAGTTTATTATGTTCTGTTTTAATGACAAAATAAACTACATGATTAAAGTGGAAATTTTGAGATTGAAGTTGACATTTCGTGCTTTTTCCCCACTGTTTGCCTTTTTTTTTCTCTGTACCCTAATAAGCTTTCATATGACACTCAGACAGTGGGCTACAACTCGCCTCTTCACGGCGACTTTGATATGTGACTTCCGGCACTGTGCGATTTTGTGAACGTAAGCTTTCAAGTTTCTCCAACACGCTATGTCACTCGATCAACTTCCTTTTGTTGACTATAGCACGGTTTAATTAAACAAATAGTATGTTTTTCCTTTGCCTCCACTTGGTATTCGCTGAAATTCTTATATTTTCCCCCGTGCTTTTCCCATTGTCTTTTCACAGAAGGCTGCGCTTAAGGGCTATTTATATTGATTTGCATATTCAAAGAGGCGTAATTCTGGGAGGAGTAGGGGCTTTACATAAAGCGCGTGCACAAGCGTTACTTTTCACGCTGATTGGGATTTATGTAGCGGAAGAACGTGGAAGTTGGAGTACGCACAGATTCCTGCATCTGGATTTTTCTGTGCGTAAGCACATTTCGGCTTTTGTGCTTATGCCATGTTATAGTGCGAATTCTACGCACGGCGTTATACATGAGGCCCCAGAAGTGGTGTCATCTCTGGGCCAGGACCTGGAAGTGATGTCATCAAGGGTGCCGGAACCTGGCAGGATTTCCTAGGAACAGTCTGCAAGTAACTGAGAAAGAAAGACAGCAGACTCCACCACGTCCTGCTTGGTGGTGGTATTACAATTACTCAGGCCCTTTAGCTGCATCCTAGTCACACGTATGTGACAATGCAGATACCCCCCCCACCCCCAAGGCATCCTGTACCAAGAATTTGTGGGCACGAGAGAGGGCATCAGCGTTGGCATGGAGAGATCCCTTACAATGAATCAGTGAAAACTTGTAAGGTTGGAGGTCAAGAAACCACCTAGTGACCTGTGAAATCAACTCCTTGTGAAGGGCCATCCAGTGTAAAGGAGCATGATCTATCACCAGAGTGAACTCCCGACCCAAGATGTAGTACCAGAACTGCGTTATCACCCATTTAATCGAGAAGGATTCCCTTTCCACTGCAGCATACCTGGTCTCCCGATCAAACAGTTTCCGGCTCAGGTACATGACGGGGAGTTCAACATCACTAATGCTTTGGCTCAGCATGGCCCCCAAGTCTGTGTCCAAAGCGTCCGTCTGGAGAATAAAAGGGAGAGAAAAATTAGGAGCTTTTAATATTGGTGCTGAAGTAAGAGTCTGTTTCAAGTTACAGAATGCAGCGTCCGTCTTATCAGTCCATATCACATTGTTAGGAGCCCTGTTCTTTGTTAAATCCCTCAAGGGCGCTGCTTTCTCCGAAAACTGGTGTACGAACCGGCGGTAGTACCCATCTAATCTGAGAAATGCTTGTACTTGCCGCTTGGATTGCGGAGTGGACCATTTCGAAATGGCATCTATCTTTGAACACTGTGGCTTTACAGTACGCTGACCTACCAGGTAGCCCAAATATTTAGCCTCTTTTAGTCCAAAGAAACATTTCTTTGGCTTGATACGAAGCCCGGCTTCTCCCAGCATTCACAATACCATTTTGACTTGCTATACGTGTTCCTTCCATGTGCTGGAATAGATGACAACGTCATCCAGGTAGGCAGCACTATATGTATTATGGGGATGGAGCACTTTGTCCAACAGATGCTGGAAAGTCGCAGGAGCACTTGTAAGCCAAATGGAAGGACACAATACTGGCAGTGTACACTAGGGGTGCTAAACACAGTCTTGACCTTGGGGAATCCGTTAAAGAAATCTGCCAGTACTCCTTTGTCATGGCAAACGTGGTCAAAAATTTCGCTTGGCCAAGCCTTTCGAGGAGGTCGTCCATGCGAGGCATGGGATAAGCATCAAATTGAGAGACCTGGTTTAGCCAACAGAAGTCATTGCAAAACCTCCAACTTCTATCAGGCTTACTAACCAAGACAATCAGACTGGACCAGAGACTATAACTTTCCTCTATCACTCCTAGTTCCATCATTCACTTGATTTCAAGCTCTGTTTCTGCTTTCTTTGCCTCTGGAGTCTATAGGGGCACTCTCGGACTATAACCCCTGGCTACATCACTATGTTGTGCATAATCAGAAAGGTCCTACCGGGTTTTTCACACACCACCTCCGAGATGGACAGGATAGCTGATTCCAACTCCCGCCTCTGTCTGAAAGTTAATTGCTCGCCGAAATTAAGGGTGTCTTTGTGAGCAAAGAATGAGCGGGGCTAATTGGAGGAGGAATCGGGATCCCTTTCCTTCCACGGCTTCAGCAAGGTAACATGATAAATTTCAGAGTGGAATTCTCAGAGTATCGTGCCACGGTCATAATAGCAGGCCTGTGCTGCTTGCACTTCTTCCATATGACTTTTTAGAATAGGTCGGATTTTTCCAAATCTACTGCGTAACTGTGCAATATATTCCAATATATTTGTAAATCCTCTATTTCCCAGCCTTCTTTCATAATATCTAATATACCCCGAGGCTGTCGTCCATATAATAATTCAAAAGGTGAGAACCCATGTAGAGGCTTGCGGGACTAACCGATAGGAAAAGAGAACAAGGAGAGGAGTTGATCCCAATTCCTCCCATCCCTGCTGACCACCTTCCAAAGCATCTGCTTGAGAGTCTGATTAACCTTGCCACTATACCATCGGTTTGAGGATGATACACCACGGTCTTTAAGTGCTTTACTTTCAGTAACTTGGCCATTTCCCTGAATGTCTCTAAAGTAAAAGGCGTCCCTTGGTCCGTTAAGCCTTCTTTAGGGATGCCCCCTCGTGCAAAGACCCCTGCAATTTTCTGTGCAATTGCCTTAGATGTAGCTGAGTGTAAAGGAACAGCTTCCAGGTATCGGGTTGCATAATCCATTAGGACTAATATATATTTGTGTCCTTGGGCTGAGGGTTCTAAGGGTCCTACTATATCGACCGCAATTCTTTCGAAGGGAATATCAATTAAGGGAAGGGGAATGAGAGGAGCACAGTCCCTCCTAGGAATTTGTTGCATTTGACATTCCGGACAAGAATTACAAAAACTACGTACCTCCTCATTAATTCCCGACCAATAAAATACAGGTCCCATATTTGACACCATCAGAGGGTCGGTAAGTGCACATTAACTTCCTCTCTCCTTCCACCTGCATTCCGGCTTGCTCCCAGGCAGCTTGCACACCAAGCGGTCCAAGGACTTCAGAACAGGCTTCGGTTTATGTAGAAGAGACTTATGTTGTATGACATAATCTCTAGAGAATCCACTAGAGGACCGTTCTGCTCTCCCAGATTTTGAGGTTGGCTTAGGCGGTCTTATGAGTCTTATCAGCTTGTTCATAGAATGGAAAGTTCCCCAGACCGGCTGGGCAAAGTTCTTGGGGAGGCACTGTAAAAATAAGTAGCAGGCTACCTGCTGCACTATCTGATAGATGGTTAGCTCTGATGGCTGTAGCCATAATGCCACCTTTTCCCAGAGGGCCATAGCTTGCCCCTGGATCGACCCCTCTGGATCGAATTCCCACTATTTCATTTTCCTTGCCTGCTGGTCTGGGGACATCCCATACAGTGGAACCTCGGGTCACGACCGTAATTCATTCCAAAACTCTGGTTGCAACCTGATTTGGTCATGACCCAAAGTAATTTCCCCCATAGGATTGTATGTAAATATAATCAATCTGCTCCGGACCATACAAGCTGTATGTAAATATATTTTTTTAAATATTTTTAAGCACAAAAATAGTTAATTATATCATAGAATGCACAGTGTAATAGTAAACTAAATGTAAAAACATTGAATAACACTGAGAAAAGTAACATTGCAAGAGTTCACACTATAGCCTTATGAACTGCTCTCTGTAAACACTTTTTTTAATGAGTTTTAAGCACAGGGAAAAATTTTAACATTTGAAAAATCCGTAATTTATACAAAAACTAACCATAAACAACCAAGAAAACTAACCTTGCATGAGTCGAGTTCTGGCATGAAGGAAGTGAGGTGGAACTGGGTGGAGAGGAGATTACAGTTTTGAGGTAAAGTGTGTGAGAATGCGGGTTTGCTGCATGCTCCCAATTCACTTCTGGGAGCCCTTAAACTCTTCACCTTTGATAATGTTACCGATGAGCACGACAGTGAGGCACTACAATTGAGCAATTAGATGGTGCAAAAAGTGCCAAGTGCTTTTATTAAAATCAACAAAACAACAATCAAAAACAAAGTCCAAATTAAATAAAGTGCAGTGCTTTCAGAATCCTTCAATAAATAAAAGATCCCATAAAACACAAGTGAAGTGGTGTTTAAAATCCAGTAGAAAAAAGTCTTCATTAAATACAATGAGATTAAAACAGTGCGCGAAGCAGTCTCTTTAAAAACAAGCCCAGTGCATTCTTTAACTGCCTTCTCGGCCTTACTGCCTTCTCGCGCTCGCTCGCTGCACAGGGAGAGACTGAACACGTGCAGAAATCATCGGCACATATGAACCAGAAGGGAACCTGGCTTGTTCATCACCCTAGTGTGTGGTCGTAACCAGATGCAAAAGTTTGGCAAACTTTTTTGGTTGTAACCCGATTTGTACGCAGTCCGAGACGTTCGTGACCCGAGGTTCCACAGTATGTAGCTGGGATCTCAATACCAATGGGCGTCTCAGCTATCTCCTCCAAGATAACATAATAAGTCCTTTTCGTTTCATCCCCAGAAACCAGCCCACATCTGTGCGTCTCTTCCAAACTCCCTTTGGTTAAGTTCCAGCCCGGATTTACTATATGGGAGCAAAGCCTGTCCCAAATCATTCCTTACCACCGGACAAACTCCCCACCCCGGAACTAAGCCCCATTACTTTCCAACCTGGTTAGATCTTTGTTCTGGTCCCGCTTTCTTCTGGAAACCCTGCTGACTATGCCACTGTGACAAATAATGCCAAAAGACATGATAAAGGTTTGGTGGAGCCTCCCATATATTGTATCCTGGTTGCTAAAATTGAAATGATTGAACAGAGATATTCACAAGACTGAGTCCAAAACAGACCTGAACAAGGACAAGAAAGATGGCGGCTTTAAAGGCCCGGTCAGGAAGTGACATCATCTTTAGGGCCGGTAGTGATGTTGCCGGGGACCGGAAGTGACCTCATCTCTGGGGCCGGGGCCAGAAGTGATGCCATCAAGGGTGCCAGAACCTGAAGGGATTTCCCGGGAACAGTCTGCAAGTAACTGAGAAAGACAGTCAGCACACACTGCCACCCCCTGGTCAAGGATTGTATTACAATTACTCAGGCCCTTTAGCTGCCTCCTTCTCGCATGTGTGTGACAAAATATATATTCAAACACACACTATGTATATCACTCTGAAGTAACAAGTAAAAATTTGCAACTATGTGTGTATTATTACGTACTCATCCAAACATTTACTTTCCAAATTCCAGTCCTTAAAACAGCTTCTGTTTACAATTATACACAGAGAAACATTACATTATGTAAAATAGACTGGGATTTCTGGCCTGTAATTTACACAAAGGTTTAGTCTGTTTTATTAATATTATTTTTGTTTTTGCCGCTGTTGCTTTTTTTATTTCATTTGACTTCTGGAATCAACAAATTACTTGCATACATTTTCATACCAGCCTCTTGTATTGCTGGGTTACAGGAGTGGGGACAATGTTTTTGGTGGCAGTCCTACGCGCAGGGCAAGAAACAATCGTGGACAGGCCCCCGCAGAGCTTGTTACAAATACCACACACACATCTAAGCCAGTGTCTCTCAGCCATTTTTTTGTTGCAGGTGGCCATCACTGTGTCACAAGCACCCAAGACTTGCTTATGGAATAATTCCCCCTTTCTAATCACACTCCTTTCTTCATGGGCAAAGATGAAGCAAATGTGATTAAAAACAGGATAAAAAATGTTCCATGATGGGGGAGCTGGAGAGATTATACCATGAACAACTCTAGCTGAAAATTTTTTTTTCTTTTTCCCCTCTCTCTCTGTTTTTTCTCATGTGCTTGCGACACAGCAATGCAAACAATGTGGTACAGTGACATTTGATCAGTTGTTTTGGGTGGGGGTCTCATCGGTACTCTAAGAAAATCGTAGAGGTACTCTAGATTGAAATTTAAAGAGGACGACTCAGAAAGCTAACTTTGGGAGAATGTGCCAGCATCCAAGTATCGTAATTGAACCCATGACCCTGAATTGTAAAACCACATACAGCGACACTTCAAAGTTATACTAGGAGCAGTACATGCTAGTGAAGCGTAGCATCATGTCATTCTTAATAGAGACAAAACTGTGATCAGAGCCTGACTTAAGCTCTGTGTGTAACAGTGCATAAAGATAAACAGTCACACAAGCAAATAATTTCCTGCCTATTTACGCATAGCTGTGACACGTGTAAATAACCAATCACAGACAATTATACATTATTGGAAAGGTGCTGTTTGCCTCTGCATATACAGTATGTGTGGAAATCTCGTATTTTAGTAAAGAAAGAAATGACAGACAGCATGGAAATGTATGATTTATTTGAAGGAAGAGTCCCATGGATATGTAAAAATACCATTTTTGCTTTTAATTAATTTGTGGGTATATTGCAACATACATCAATAACTTTAAAAATTTGCAGTGGCCTGCAGGCCGAATACCTCATGCATAAGTGGCTGTGGTTGTTGCTGCCAAAGAAAGTTCAACAAGTTATAAATCCAGATTGTTAATTTACCTTTCCATAGCACACTCTGAATGTTTGATGGGTTTGTTCAATAAAGACATAAAATGTTATAGTTGTTTGGTGGTTGTTAGCTTAAAGTACATGTGTACTGAAGTGACTTTAGCTGCAGGTGGAAGCTCCACACAACTGTTGTTACAGTTCAGCCTTTATCCAGAAACGGTTTCATAAGCTTTATGACCTTAGTCTCGGAAAGTCTTTCTCTCGTGGGGTGACTCGGATCTTTTCCTGAATAAGATCAAACACAGTTGCATAGGGTGCAACAGGAGCTTCCACCTGTAGCTAAAGTCACTTAAGTACACATGTACTTTGTGAGCATACCCATGTTGATCAAACAGAGGAAGCTCTGCAGTTTACTTGTGACTTTATGTTGTATGAAGATACATAAGTAAATCAAGATAAATAACATTCGATTTGGCTTTTATATAAGTAACATGCAAATGTTTTTATATAAAGACCATCACAAAACATAATCACAAACTGGACTTGGCACGATACCTTGGCGAGCTCTATAAGCTGTGCTGTTTTGTTGAAGGACAGGTGTGGGGCAGACTGACTGGCAGGATGATGCACACCCTATTGCTACATCCAAACAGAGCCATTTTCATCTTTATGCCTGGTACAGCAGCGTTGTTCCTATATATGAGTGGACGTTTCTTGTAGGGTGGGCTTCTGTTTTCTTTCTTCGATGTAGAACCCTCATCATCATCTGAGTTCACCTCTGCTATAGCACGTCTTAATTTGAAAACAGCAGTGCCAGACAGTTACAGACTCAAATTAATTGTATGTTGTTGTTGTAAAATAGTATCAATTAGCGCAGCTCACTACTCAAAATGTTTATTTTGAGACGCAGCAAGGCTCAAACCCGCAGGCTCTTGATCATGAGTTGGCAGTTCTTACCGCTGTACTACCAAAGCAGTCATTACAACGAAGTACACTAACCCAACTTCTTTTTCTTCGGTTATAGTCTTGAATAAAAGCACACTTGTTTTTGTTGTATTTGTATCTTTTGTGAAAGTGCTTATTTGATATATAGACTTCAGTCTTCACACATTACACACTTCATGTCAAAATTCGTCGTTAGTACTAAAACATGAAAAAAGTTTGTCTTTTAGGTATGTGTTCAACATTTCTTGCATTTCCTGTCATCCTACACTTACATAGATCTTTGTAGACACGGAACACATATGAAATGCATGTGTTCCAAATAACAATATATTATTTACCCTGTACAGCTCCAGGTACCTCACTCCCTGATAAACAAGGCTTGAGCTGAGAGAGCTTTTTGTCCTTCCTGCAGCAGTGGGGGGATGGGATAGCAGGATGCTTGTGCTTATCAACACATTTACAAAACAAAAGACGCTGACAGAGAGATGCGAACGGATTTAAGGTGACTGGGATTATGAGTTTTTTCATAGGCTTTGGTTAAGCATCTTGTGTTTGTCTGTTATTGTGACTTAGATGAAGATCAGAGACCAGTTAATACAGAAAACTTTCTGTTGTCACTTTAATCTCTCCTTTAATGACTGCTGGTTTTGTCAGGTTAATTATTTGGGATGTGATTTCTTAATACACTTTGACTCCCCTGATGAGTGTAATGCCACAAGACTATGAATACTGTTTCCAGTTAGGTGCATCTCTTCATGGCAGCATTGTCCCCAATTGCAAAAAAGCTTAACTAATAATAGGGGCAGTCAAGGAGTATGTTTCCATGTTAAAGTCTAGTAGTGGTGTTAAAATATTAATTGGACCCTAGTATCCAAATTTTGGTGCTTTTTAAATACTGAATAAATACTATACTAAATATAGGCAAATCTTTGTTTGCAGTATTTGAAACGTATGTAAAAATTCACGTAACAAAAGTTGATAATTTGTTGATACTCTTTCTTACCTACAGTATATATTTATGATAAGTGCTTGCATGATATGCAGAAGGAATTGATTAATTATGAATTAATTAATTTTATGTTACTGAAAAACAAATTAATTGGCATCGTTATTCAAAATGCTATTGAAAAATGATACAGTGACATGCAGACATTTGGTGATTTGCCAGTATTTGTTCTGCTATTTTTAATATGTTTTTGGAAGATTTGTCCATTATCCACCCCCTCTGCTCATCACTTAACCGCCACTGGGTTTTTCTCTATGGCCTTCATGGGTGTTACTTTATTTCAGCTCACTCATGTGTTTATGAATAATTGCATTATAAGATTTCTATTATATTTAAATTTTATGTTTGAGAATGTTCTCTTGTTTGCTTATCACATAAGTATTTTTATTGTGCAAATGGCAAGTACTTCATCTGTACAAGAAATTCCAGGACTGGGTGCTACTATCAAACGCAGCTTTCATTTGAGAGACCTATCATCTTGCATTCTTTAATTTAATAATAATTTTTAAAGGTAAAGCATGCATTAAGTAATTACTATTATTTTCACATATTGCAGTTTAATATTTTCAATGAACAGATGTACTATCTATACTTAATGTGTTTGGATAATATATTATTTACTTTCAATATGAGAGTACTTTTTTCTTATAAATGATTTGAATGCCAGTTTGTATCATTCTCTTAGAAATTCTAATACTCTAAAACCATCTTCCTCTGACAGCTAAGTATCTCCAGCTTTAATTCTGTTTTTACGGAATTAGTCTGTTCTGCATTCATTTTTTGTAAACATTAAAAAAAAATTTTTATCAAGTTTTTGTCCACTAAGCCTTATAAAATAACCTTGTATTGTTTCAAAGACGTCTGGGTTTTTTTTTACACCTCTCAGTGTAAAGGGGGAGGACCCCCTTTCTTTCAGTCAAATTGGTTTATAAATCGCTTTCAGTTTACAGAAAGCCTGTTTAAATTTAACATCCACCTTTTTCATTTTTTTTAAATAAATCAGACTTCAAAATAGATAAAGAAAACCCCATTTACTTCAGATTGGCTTTTTTTTCATTTGCTACTTTTTTAATGCAGGTAAGGAGAAAAAAACTGAACAAAGCATTCTTTTAATCAATTTACTTCCATGTTCTACTCATCCTAGAAAGGGCTTGCTATGCCCCATGATTTTTTTATACCAACAGACTGTTCACACACCCCACAGTTTCCTCTTCCAGGTAATTAAATTAATAACTGCAATGTAACTCTCATTTTTTTCTTTTTCAGTTATCTTTAACTGTTAATGGTAAATAGTAAAAATAATCATGGCAAATACCAACTGTTGGTTAAGTCTTAACAGTAGTATTAATAAAGATCATTCACCTTATGTTTCTAATTTTATTTTATTTAATTTAAGACACTTTGGATGATGATTTACATTCAAAAGCCACACATAATTAAACAGAAATAATTTTTTTCACTTTTTTGCTGAACAAATAACCTTCCAGATAAAAAAGTAAAAATTAGTAGAATTACATATGGAAATTATCCTGTTTCCAAAGATATGCATGTCCATAATGATGAATTGTATGTGAGTTTTCATTACATTTAGGAAGCTAATGGGAGAATATGGCCATATGTTCTTTGGCTTCTCATTTGTATTTTTCTGTCTCCTCTCTACATGTTTTTTTTTCCTCTACTGTTTATGCTTCCCTTATTTTGTTTGCTGAAGCTTACTGATAGATCTTTCAACCATTTTCTTTATAAGACCATTTTGCAAAAACCCTTTATACTCCATGTTTATGGCACTGCTGATTCTGAGCCGACTGAAACTGCCAAAAATCTTCACTCTAGGTCAAGTAACTATAAGGCCCAGATCACTTATCCTCAAGGAATCTACAGTAAAGAGCCAGTAGAATTTACTGATTGGACATAAGACAGAAAACATCAATGTGTTCTGGACCATTCGGTTAAATTCTTTGCACACCTAGAAGACCATCAACATTTTGTATCTTTCCCAGAGCACACTCTGTTAGCAGACTCTTCCTGGACCTTACTCACTCTTTCTAAAGCACATCCATTGCCTGTCATCTTTTCTTTAAAGCTTTAGCTGTACAACATTTGAATTGCTATGAAGAAAAAGTATCAGCTGCTGATCCTAGAACCACAAGTCTAGCTGATGAGATAAGGTTTGCCTGGGGTTAATAAGTGCAGCATGCAAAAAAAAAATCATTCTTATGATTTGAAGAGCAGTGATAGTGAAAAATGTGCTTTCCACAGCTATGGGGACTTTTTGCATTGAAATTCAGTTCTTTTGATTAGTTTTAAGGTAAATGATAACTAAAATTCTCCTTTCCCCTTCACAGGAAAATACATTTAAAACACTATGGAAAGATACACTTGGCGCTTTTTAAGTCTGATAAGGTAAATGGTAACTAAAACACATCTTCCTCCTTGGAAGATAAAGGGATATAAAACATTATAGAAAGATAACAGCTTGTTTGTACTCTAGTGCTCTTCCCTATTCAATAAGCAATACTGAAAGAAGTCAAAGGGAAAAAAGTTGTATCTTGAGCCATCTTTTCTTCAGTACTGTAAAAGATGTTTTATTTTTTGTCCATGGAGCAAGCTTTCAACTTTTCTCAGGGTTTACTGTCTGTTTTATAATTTTTAGAGTCCTTTGTTCCAGAATCAAAACAGTTGGGTAAAGAGTTTTTTTTTTCACTTCAGATTAGACCGTCCATTTTTTACTTCACAAACCTTTAGAAATTCCAAAGTTATTGCTGGAAGGTCAGGCATGCCCCAGATTGGAATTCAACAGATTTTTTTCAGACACTCCTTGTTTTATTCTACAAGTGTTTAGCTTACATTTGCCATTTTCTTTTATAATAAAATAAGTTAACCTTTTATACAAAGTATAGGAAAAGTATTGTAATCATCCAACATTCGATGTTGAGATTTTGATGAATCTTGACATTTTAGACCTTCCAGACTTTCTCATACACGAAATATAAGGAAAGTATTAGAATCCTTCAAAAATTCAATTTCACGTTTTTGATGAATCGCAACATTTTAGACCTCCCCGAGTCCGAAAATACCATTTTTGTCTGTGTGTCTGTCTCTGTGTTGTGTGTATGTAAACATGATAACTTAAGTACACTTTTAATTAGGTCAACCAAATTTTGCATACAAATATTAGATACACAACATAGATTTCTATCAACTTTTGGGCTATTTCCGTTAACCGGAAGTGGTACTTTACCTTTTATTCATGTAGCTGCAAAGTCTGATTTATTCAACTTTACTTTTATAATAATTGTTCAATATATTAATTTGATTTGATATGTTGATGGTTTTTTAAAAAAAAATATAATCATTGTCTTGCGGTTTACTCCTCAAATATCCATCCCCATATCTGAGTATACAAGAGAGTCTAGTTTTTTATAAATAAATAAATAGCAAGTATATTTTCAAATCACAGTGATAAATTTTTAATACAAGAAATGTGTAACAGTATTTCTAATTGATGAATTTAAAAACTATGTAGGCCATGTCACCAGATACTAGCATAGTTCTTGTAAAAATGAAGAGTCTGTATTGCACAAAGGGAAATGTTTCCCCTCCTCCAACTGACCCAACCCTTGATGTGCACCAGCTTTCCATGTGTCATGTTAAACAAGTACATAAATTGCCACATTTGGATGGATATATCTGGCTTTCACTAATCATTTTAAATACATATCAGCCTTCATGTAACTTTGATCCTAGAGTCAACCCTTGAATTAAAGCTTATTTCCTGCTGATGAATGAAGAAATATTAAGTACAAAATATATTTTAACTTGTGGCCGTTCTATAAACATACTTTCATAGAACTGCCTCAATTGAGCAGGTAGTTGAGTGTGATGTGGATTTGTTAAAGAAATTAATTTCATAGAACCAGTACCCGTTTTTTTCCCTTGTGCTTTTATTTATTTATATTTTATTTGTTTGCATATGTACAATATTTTTAAACATCTCATCACCTTTTTTATTTATGATCCTCACTACTTGTCATGTTACTTGTTTCCCAACTATGGTTACCATTGAAAGTGGTCCCAGTGATCGCACAAATTATGTCATTGGTGTGATGTTACAAAGATACGTGTGATGGAAATGTAATTGTCCAAATTTGACTGATTTCAAATACATACTTTGTTCATTTGCTTTCTTTATTTCCTTTTTTGACTTACTTCTCCTGACTTATTGCTTCTGATTTCAATTACGGCCCTAGATCAAGATTTGGTTTTGAGACTCTCTCTCTCTCTCTCTTTCTTTCTGTTTTCTGGTTAAGATCTCTTGCATCCTTTAAGGACTCCTCTCCTGGCCATCCTGTAAATTTGGTTGTATTCTGGTGCTACCTTTGCAACTTGATTGCATTTTGGCGCTTGCAACTTGATTGTATACTGGCACTACCTTAACTTTTTTCTGTTGCATGAGGCAGTCTCCGGCCATTAGACATGTATTTAGGCAACTCAAGCACACTCATTTAAAGAAGCAGAATAATGCAATTTATTGATAAACACAAGGGTTATAGTAATATAACTCAATATATACAGTGGTGTGAAAAACTATTTGCCCCCTTCCTGATTTCTTATTCTTTTGCATGTTTGTCACACAAAATGTTTCTTATCATCAAACACATTTAACCATTAGTCAAATATAACACAAGTAAACACAAAATGCAGTTTTAAATGATGGTTTTTATTATTTAGGGAAAAAAAAATCCAAACCTACATGGCCCTGTGTGAAAAAGTAATTGCCCCCTGAACCTAATGACTGGTTGGGCCACCCTTAGCAGCAATAACTGCAATCAAACGTTTGCGATAACTTGCAATGAGTCTTTTACAGCGCTCTGGAGGAATTTTGGCCCACTCATCTTTGCAGAATTGTTGTAATTCAGCTTTATTTGAGGGTTTTCTAGCATGAACCGCCTTTTTAAGGTCATGCCATAGCATCTCAATTGGATTCAGGTCAGGACTTTGACTAGGCCACTCCAAAGTCTTCATTTTGTTTTTCTTCAGCCATTCAGAGGTGGATTTGCTGGTGCGTTTTGGGTCAGATGGCTAGACATTCTCCTTCAGGATTTTTTGGTAGACAGTAGAATTCATGGCTCCATCTATCACAGCAAGCCTTCCAGGTCCTGAAGCAGCAAAACAACCCCAGACCATCACACTACCACCACCATATTTTACTGTTGGTATGATGTTCTTTTTCTGAAATGCTGTGTTCCTTTTACGCCAGATGTAACGGGACATTTGCCTTCCAAAAAGTTCAACTTTTGTCTCATCAGTCCACAAGGTATTTTCCCAAAAGTCTTGGCAATCATTGAGATGTTTCTTAGCAAAATTGAGACGAGCCCTAATGTTCTTTTTGCTTAACAGTGGTTTGTGTCTTGGAAATCTGCCATGCAGGCCGCTTTTGCCCAGTCTCTTTCTTATGGTGGAGTCGTGAACACTGACCTTAATTAAGGCAAGTGAGGCCTCCAGTTCTTTAGACGTTGTCCTGGGGTCTTTTGTGACCTCTTGGATGAGTCGTCTCTTCGCTCTTGGGGTAATTTTGGTCGGCCGGCCACTCCTGGGAAGGTTCACCACTGTTCCATGTTTTTGCCATTTGTGGATAATGGCTCACACTGTGGTTCGCAGGAGTCCCAAAGCTTTATAAATGGCTTTATAACCTTTACCAGACTGATAGATCTCAATTACATCTGTTCTCATTTGTTCCTGAATTTCTTTGGATCTTGGCATGATGTCTTGAGGTGCTTTTGGTCTACTTCTCTGTGTCAGGCACCTCCTATTTAAGTGATTTCTTGATTGAAACAGGTTTGGCAGTAATCAGGCCTGGGGGTGGCTACGGAAATTGAACTCAGGTGTGATACACCACAGTTAGGTTATTTTTTAACAAGGGGGCAATTACTTTTTCACACAGGGCCATGGTAGGTTTGGATTTTTTCTCCCTAAATAATAAAAACCATCATTTAAAAACTGCATTTTTGTTTACTTGTGTTATATTTGACTAATGGTTAAAAGTGTTTGATGATCAGAAACATTTTGTGTGACAAACATGCAAAAGAATAAGAAATCAGGAAGGGGGGCAATAGTTTTTCACACCACTGTATATATATATATATATATATATATATATATATATATATATATATATATATATATATATATATATATATATATATATATATATATATATATGACTTAAAAGACAGGATTCAAAACAAATGAGACAAACGGACATACATCATTGAAGACACTGGCTGTTTACTTGTTAGAGTTCTAATAAATCTTGGCAAAGATAAGTAGCTTTATGATACCAAGTCTTTAAAGTGATGTCTGAAGTTGTGTGGAGTTGTTGCTGTAGTTGTTTCAGGTTCAAGTAGAGAATTCTTCTTTTGTTGGAGTGCATTCTTTCTCTTTGCAATGTAGTCCTTTGTCACTGGTGTGCTATGCTTTTTCTCCGCTCTCTTTCTGCTGTTTCCTCTGCAACATTATAGGAAAAAGCAGTACTCTTTCTGGTACAGAACTTTAGATGGTGCAGTTCCCTTTTTGACTGGGTTCAGTGGTTGAATTAGATCTAAGTCTTCGGGTCTGCATACAGAAGAGACTGTCAGTTTTCAGCTCCCCAAAGAGGGAGAGGCTCATCAGCTTCCTAATGTTAGAGATTGTTTCAGAGAATTTCAGTAATTTTGGAGAGTGAAAGCAGAGTACCCCTAGGACTTTCCTAAAGAGACTGCCAATGAGTGTACCCCTCAGAGTTCACCTAGAGTTTTGAGGGCAACTAGTTTTTAAGGAATGTGTAACTTCTTGTGATGTTGATTAAATAGTCACTTACAGTTATGCAGTCAGCGCTTTCTCAGAGAGGCGCTGCAAAGATGTCAGTGCAACTCTGACTTACGCCTTTGTTATCATATGAAGTACGGGCTGTTCCTGGTATGAAGAGTTCATTCACTTAGTTCGGAATACAGGCTGAAGGAAGTTGAAGCTGTATGTCTGCATCCTTGATAAATCTGCTGTCCAAACAAGCCTAGCAGAATGGGTAATGCCCACTTTGTCCTACACTTTCATTAACCAACAAATTCCTGACAAAATTAACATTCAGATAACAGTTCAGGCATAGTGCCCGGCAACACACAAGAACTGTTCAGACACTGGTGGTCCTAGTACTTTTGCAACACCTCTAGTGGAATTAAATTTTCCACTGAGGCTAAAAATAGCATATTTGAAAAGAGGGAGCATCTTACATTAAATAGTACTTGTAAAAGTGCCACCAATGTCAAGAACAATTATTTTTCATTTTTATTTTTTACAAAGCAGCAAGGATGGAGAAAGGCTCTCTGTAAGTGTCCATTTTTGCAGATAATCTGAGCTCTTTACCAAGGTGTCGGAAAAGTAGCAACTGAATTAAAGTATCTGTTTTCAAGCAACAGCTGTGTGAGAACTGAAAGTGTCTAATAAAAGGCAGCCACTCTTCCCCTCCTTTTTTGCACACAAAAAGTTCCTGGCTGGCTTGTTTTAATCCCCATTAGCAAAGAAAGCCAACACTTTTACAGTTTCTCAAAATACAGAAAATGTTACAGAATCATTACCACTGAGCCCAAGGTTTTTCTCCATGGTATCATAAAGCTGTGTAGTCTAACCAAACAAAATACTCTAAATCCTGCTTTGCCTTTCAGCTTTCCCAGAAAGCACTGCACATCTGTTCAGCTTGACAACACTTTCAGACTAAGACCCATTGCATGAGATCTGGCAGGTGAAAAGGTTAAAATATCCCCTATACAGTTACCTACATCAGAGTTGATTCAACTGCAATACTGGACTTACATCTACAATGGGGTAGAGTTACCATAAACTAATAATGTAATGGTAAAATGATTTTTTAGAATATTAGAAAGATTTCAATAACAATGAGCCATTCATCCTAAGAACATACTCCTATACACTTAATTCCTCCAGAAAAACTTCAAGTCGAGTTTTGAAGGTCCCTAAAGTCCTACTGTCTGCCACACTACTTGGTAACTTATTCAATGTGTGTGTGGTTTGCCGTTTGAAGAAGCCAATTCAAAGCATGAGAAACAGTATTCTCAAAAGAACCAATACAGAAAACAGCATTCTAATAGATATAACGTAAGCAAAAGTAAATATATATATAAAGCACAACAAGGGAAATGCACTGTATCTATTTGTGAAATACACTATTTTAAAATGGAAGCATAATTAAACTTTATGTCATAGAACAACCACAGTTGATACAGGTTTAATCCAAGCTGGTAAATTTGATCAAGTAGAAACTGAAAGAGGTAAAACCTTGGACTTTTATTGAGGAACATGCTTAACCCATCTAGTGGTGGTAGAATCATTTAATTTCTCGCATTTCACTTACTGTATTTTTTAAATTCATTTTGAAATGAATAAATCCAAGCAGATTTTAGTTGTTCTTTATTGCTGTAAGAGGCACAGTGGTATTTATTTCATATGGAACATAATGGCATCTAAAATAATTAAATTTACTGCATGGTATGTTGGCTCTTTTTTGTATATCTTCCAACATAATTAGCTTAATCTAATATGCTGACAATACTCTTTAAACAAGAAAGGTGTGTGCATATTTGAGATGAAAATGGATTAAACTATAGACTGAAATTATTTTGAATGTGTCTTGAAATTGTGCATTAATGTCACACAGTAGTATTTCAAGCCAAGAGTGATCCTGTGGACTACAATAAAACCATTAATAAAATATTCCACCATAAACTTAATATGACACGTTCAGAGTGACAGACAAGATTTAATCGGTCCCCTAGTAACTGAGTTCAACAGAGGTGCTAAAAGAAGCCTATCAGAATTTGCAAGTTGACATACTTTGTCATTTATTGTGGTGGTGTAACTAGAATTTGATGTCCCCTAGGTGAGATACGTCAAGCATATACACTACATAAAAGACCAGTAGTCACAATTAAGATTTATGGAAGTGTGGGGCAGATCACCTTTTTAATCCAGTGTCAAGGAGGAAAGCTTGTTAATAATAAAGCCTTGTTAAGCAACAACCATGCAGTCACCATGGTTCAACTTGTCCTCCTGCACTGCTTAAAGTTAACACCATTGATTGATGGAGCAGATGACAGACAAATTAACTTCTATACTTTTCCATAAAAACCAAACAGTGCGGATGCAGTGGACTAAGGAATACAAATACTGAACATTCCAGAATTGGAGATGCATTTCCTGGTCAGATAATAACAATTCTTGCTAAATTCTTGATAATGGAATGGAAAATGTTAAAAATTCTGTGATTCTATTAGCATATCCTGCTAAATTTCATTATTAATGGTGTGGGCCATTTTTTCCTGATATACTTTGGGTTTTCTTAATACAAGTAGAGCAGTGTGTAAATGCCAAAGTATATTGGAGTACCCTTGCTGTTTCGTTACATCCCTTCATAGCAGAAATATACTCTTCTGTGAATAAGCATTTTCAATAGGATAATGTTCCTTGCCAAAACATAGAGAAGCAATGAAATGGATATCAGAACATCCATAAACCCATCCATAGAACCCCATCGTGGGAGCATTGAAATGTAATATTGTGTTTAGCTTAATACATTTGTATCAGAAGACAACATATCACAGTACAATCAAGTCTGTGAAATAAAATTAACAGAACTGTCTTGCCACCACCAAGTCATTTACATATACCAGACACCTTTCAGTCAACATGTTTCTGCATCCCAGTTCCATACATTTAACACTTTTTAAGTCCATATCACATTCAATTCAAGTTGTTCAGTAAGAATTTATAAGATTGACTTGCTATTAGGTAGGGTTAGCTAATAAAGTGTCCACTTAGTATTTTTATGCTGAATAAATGAATCAAAAAACATGATATTTTGCTGAATTTGGTTTTAAACATTGCTTAACCAAGATATAAAAACATCATAGATATGAACATATTTGGGTTTCCCTGTTTTAACATCTTGTACTTTTTTCAGCTCTCAATGTTGTTTACAGAGGAATGTGACAAGGTACGAGACCTGATGCATGTACATTCATTCAGTTATGATTTTCACCTTCGCATTGTTCATCAATACCTTTTGGGATGTCAGATGACTCTGAGACAAGGTTATCAACTATCAAGCTTCCTTGAAGATTTTATTGCTTACCATCCTGACATACCCAAGTTTGGCCGAAATCATGTTTTTCAAGGTAAGCTGTCATTCTTTTCTTCATCTTAAATAGCTAATTTTAGAGTTAGTATTTTTCAAGTAATTTAATTCTACAAAAAGCCCATAAAGTCTATATAAAGGTGCAGCTTGGTAGTTTGGAAAAAGCACTACTTATGTTCTTCCAGTGTTACCACAAAATCTATAGAACACATTTTAAACCCCTCTTAAGGTATCCATTTTGTTTACCAAGCTGATCTATCTAACTTACTAAGCTGATCCTATCTAGAATGTATCTATTGCATGCTAGTTAATTTCCTAATGATTTCCTACATTCTTCATAACCATAACAAGTAAAAATGTATATATTACATTTTATTTTTATTATGCAGATTATACAGAGTGAGCCAAAATGAAGTACCACATTTCAAACATTTATTCTACAAAAACGTTACATGATAAAATAAATTTAATTACGACACAAGAAAGGGTATACAAAAATAGATTTTTTTCATTCTGTTTTAAAAATGATGTGTTCAAAGTGGTGGCCATCAATAGCAATACACTCTTCGAGACTCTTCCTGCATGACTCTTTCAGCAATATCAAGGGGAATAACGGCGAATTTGTGGCGAATAGCATCCTTAAGGGCTTCAAGGTTTTGAGGTCGGTGTGTCTATACCTTCGACTTGAGATAGCTCCACAAGAAGAATTCTCATGGAGCAAGATCAGGTGAACATGAAGGCCACCCAACATCGCCATGCAGGTAGATCAGCTTCCCCGGAAACATCTCCCTCAAAACTTGCATGGATCTCCACCCTGCATGAGCTGTTACTCCATCCTGTTGAAACCAGCCATCCACCACATCCATTTCTTCCAGTTAGGGCTGCAAAAAGTTTTCTAGCATTTCAATGTAACATTCTGAAGTGACGGTGACCGTTGCTCCCACCTCCTCAAAAAAGTAAGGGCCTACAATGCCAAATTCTGTAATGGCACATCAAACTGTTAACACGCTCATTGTGCAAGGGTCTCTGATGAAATTCACAAGGGTTTGCTTTAGCCCAGTAGTGAAAGTTTTGCATATTTATACAACTTTTCAATGGAAATGTACCTCATCGCTGGACATGACAATGGTATCTCGATGAACGGCTTGCAGAATGTTTGCGCACATCTCTCTACCAGTTTTTCTCAGTGACTTCCTGTACTACCATCATTTTTTTATGGATGGAAATTATAGTCCTCATGCAAAATCCTCCTGAAAGACATGTCGGAAATGCCTAAGGCAAAAGCATGTTTGCTTGCTGAACGTCTAGGATACTGCAAAATTAATTCCCTTACAGTTTGGATGTTTTCAGGAATTTGTAAAGTCTGAGGATGGCCTGGAGATTTTCTGTTCAATTTTATACTCGTCTATCTAAATTTAGCAACCCACTGAAGAGTTGTTTTCTGATTTGGGACTTCACCATTAGGAGGGATGCTGAAGTGCATTCTTAAGGCGAGTTGTGCAGTGATGATGAATTTGTTGTTTTTGAAGAACACTTTGAGAGCAAAAGCACAGTACGCACCGGACAAAGGTATTTTGCCAGCTGAAAACTACAAGGGATCACCTATCAAAGGACCCCCAGCCCACTCGGCTGCCTCTACCTTACGTAATGACATTGAGAAATGTGGTAGTTAATTTTGGCTAACCCTGTATTTGCAGAATGAAATGACTTGAGGTGTGATTTTTGTCTGCCTTAAGCCTTTATTTTTATCTCGACATTTAATGAGAAACAGAATGGTTTCACAGTGGTTATTAGTCCTCCCTGATAGCTTCATAATTGTTATATAGTTATACTATTTTTTTTTTTTTTATTTACATTTTCTTTATGACAGGTTAGTAACCAGTGCTAACGTCAGCATTCCATTCCATTCTAGTACACATTATTAGATTGGACACTTTCTCATTTATCATCGGAGATTAGTTTAAATACGTAGGAGTAAATGTGACAAGTAAATATAAAACTCTTTTTCAACAAAATTTTGCTGTCTATGTGGAAAAACTTAAACATTTCACTTTAGCAGGGACAATCAACACTGTTAAGCAGAATATCCATCCCAAGCTTCTTTATCTATTCCAAAGCATCCCCATATATATTATTAAATAATTTTTTAAGAAAATAGATTCAATCATAACTTCATTTATTTGTATTTCGAAACATCCAAAGGGTGACCCTACAGTGACCTAAAGCAAACGGTGGCACTGCAGTAACTTTCAGTTTTTTTTACAGGGGGGCAAATATACAAGCTATAAAAACCTGTAAATTGACACAAATTAATGAACACACACAAGCTTGGTCCACAATAGAAATAAAATCCTGCTGTTCTTTTTTTATATTCCTTGCTTTCTACCCCAGTAATTACAAGTTACCATTAATATACTAACAACCCAGTTTTCCATCATTTACTCATAAAATGGAGCCAATGTAGGAAGCACTTCAAGATAGTACACAATAACCACCTTTTCCCACCCTCTCAAACTTACACAGTTTTTAATGTTTGATAAACGTACTGGATTAAATCATTTAGAGGATTGTATATAGATAATTTCTTTGCATCCTACGAACAATTACTCTTCAAATTTAATTTCCCATCAACACTATTTTTCCACTACTTTCAAATTAGAAACTTTGCTAAAGTGAGTCTCTCCCAATTTTCCCCAGCCTGACTTGAGCTGACCTCGGTACCTCCTTAGTAGTCAAAAGTCCCTTTTACTGCCTGGAGATTATCCACTTCCTCGCATGTGAAGACCTCAGAAAAATGCAAGTTTAGAGCATCTGCTATTTTATTGTCTGTATGTTTTAATTTCCCCTTTACTATTCCTGATGCACTGCACTTCCTTCTTGAATGTTCTTATACTGTTAAAATACTGAAATAATCTCTTTGTGTCATCTTTTATCTTATCTGCTATAATACTCTCTAATTGCCTTTTAACTTTGCTAATATCCTTCTTGATGGTTGCCCTCATGCTCTTATACGCCCTAGGATTGACATTGGAGTTATTAGACTTGCATCCATTATAGCGCTGTTTTTTCCTTTGCAGCTTATTTTTCATGTCTTTCTTAAAAGTATTTATCTGTCGTGCATTATATGTAAAACATGATTAAACCTGTTCCACTGCTCTTCAGCTGTCTCCACACTTAAAAGCTTATCCCATTACATCCTCATTAGACTTTCCTGCATCCGCTCCAAATTTGCCCTGCCAAAATAAACTTAACAGTTTTGGCCTTTGCAACACACTTTCTGTGGACTAAAGAGCAGCACTCCACCAGTCTTATCCAGGCAGCACTAACGGCAATATAGCTGCCCTATAGTGCATTCTACCACTGCCAGAACCTGAGACTGGAGGTCATTATAACGTCACTGTTGTTCAGTCAGTGGGTTGGCGAGCGGGGTAAGAAGCCATTTCTTCAGCAGGTACCCACTGTCACCTATGTAATTGTGTAATATGGTTACATCATACAGATAACATACAATTTTGACCAATGGGGTAATATCATATATGTCTTATATTACTAAGAAGCCAGCCATCACACACAACACCATTTCCAAATTTGTTCCCAACACTACTATTTCTCACAATGAATAAATCATAAATTGAGACAGGCCATCTCTCTGCAACATTAATGAGATGCATTTCGTGTCACATATAATTTGCATATTAATAGAGTGGAATTGCTTTGTATTTACATAAGCAAATTTGTTATCTGAATGTGCCTTTATAGCAGTGTGCATACAGTTGGCCACTCAGATTATGTGTGGGAAACTGGATATTGCTGCGAATTGCACTTTGATGTTTGCATGTTCATCCACAGTGTAAGGAAACCTTATACATCTGGATGAAAAGCGGATAGTACCATCCCATACAGTGGCAAGGTGCAACTGAATTATGACAGGAAAATACCAGATTGGTCAGCCAGTTCATGTTAAAAAGCTCCTGTGGCTAAAATCCCGAAAATGGACAGAACTTACAAAGGAACATGTAGAGCCCAATTCCTAAAAGTCTGCTTTTGTAAAGCTGGCACTCAGTTCAGCACTCGGCTCCAAGAGGATATAGTTCTTAGAAATCTAAATCAACTTAGAAGCTAGTCATCATCATGTACCAAGAAATCACTATGATCTCTTCTTATTCTTCTTTTTGCAATATGTTCTAGCAATGACAAAGTAGCCATGGTAGTTGGAACAGTTAAGCCATTCCTTGCACCATTATATTGTTATAGATTGATTACAATCAAGTGCCTTAAATTTGTAAACGATATGCAATTAATTTGTGTATTTGATAAAGCCTGTGTCATGGATGTGAATCTAAAAATGAAAGGGAAACCACACAGAAACAGCTCTGCTTAGACGTTAAGTGTCACGCGTTTACAAAACTGAGCAGAAATGTGCGTATGTATGGTCTGAGGCTGCCGTGAAAATGTGTCTAGCGTTGTGCCAAGTTTAGTTTTTATACATTTCAGCATTGAATTGGGCATACACAACATTTTTCTACATATGAACCGTTTATACATGAGGCCCCAGGTCTATAGAATAGGGTGAGTGTGGCAGCAATTCAGATTCACAGTTTTTTAATTTTTTTTAATTTATTTATTTTTATTATTAATTTTATTGTAATCATTCCATACAAATCAGTAAATTTTTACAAAAAGTAGGATTGAGAACAAGTCGACCCCCACTCCTGAGAGAGAGAGAGCATGGCCAATGGGGTAAAACTTAAGGCTTGTAAACATACCTAAATTGATGAGTTTGATAAGCAAATAGAGATGAATGGAAAGAAAAAGAAATGCGAAAATAATTCCTTCCTCTCTGCTTTAAGAGCTTATTCTAAAATATTACTGATTAGATCCTGCCATGTTCTGAAAAAATCTGTACAGATCCTCTAACTGAGTATTTGATTTTTTCCAATTTCAAATAGTATAAAACATCGGTTTCCCACTGACTTAAAAGAGGAGAGTTAGGATTCTTCCAGTTTAGCAAAATAAGTCTGCGTGCCAAAAGTGTAGTGAATGCAATCACAGTTTGTTTGTCCTTCTCCACTTTAAACCCATCTGGAAGAACCCCAAACACAGCTGTTAATGGGTTAGGAGGGATTGTGACACCAAGGCTGTCTGAAAGGTAATTAAAATTTTGGTCCAGAATGATGTTAATTTGGTGCAGGACCCAAAACATGTGACCCAGTGAGGCTGGGACTTGATTGCAGCATTCACAGGTTGGATCCTGACCTGGAAACATTTTGAGAGTTTTAGTGAGACAGATGTGCTCGATATATAATTTTGAGTTGAATAATTGTATGCTTTGCACATATGGAGCTCGAGTGAATTCTCTGCATTGCTATTTTCCACTCCTTTTCTGATATATTTATTAAGAGATGTTTTTCCCAGTGTCCTCTTGGATCTTTGAAAGGGAGGGACTGTAAAATAATTATATATATTGCAGAGATGGTGTCTAAGTCCTTGAAATTGAGCAATATTTTTTCCAGCATGGATGAGGGTGCAAGATGAGGAAAATCAGGCAGGTTCTGTTTAACAAAGTTCCTAATTTGAAGATAGTGAAAGAAATGTGTAGCTGGAATGTTAAATCTGGAATGTAATTGTTCATATGATGCAAAGATGTCTATATAAAGATCTCTAAGCAAGTTAATCCCAAATTTTTTCCAGATATTATTAACTGCATATGTTTGCGAAGGTTGAAAGAGGTGGTTCTCTTGCAGAGGTGCCACAGATAAAAGCTTCTCCATCTTAAAATGCTTTCTACATTGGTTCCATATTCTGAGTGAGTGAAGCACAATTGGGTTATCAGTATATTGCCAATAACTTGCATTTATTGGGGCACAAGCAGGAATATAAAGAAGTACTGCAGGATTTTACTTCTATTGCGGACCAGCCTGTGTATGTTCATCTATTTGTGTCCAAGTTTTATAGCTTGTATGTTTGCTGCCCAGTAATAAAACTGGAAGTTAGGTAGAGCCATGCCACCTTCTGCCTTTTGTCTTTGTAGGGTCGCTCTTTGGATATGTGGATGTTTTGAATTCCAAATAAATGAGGTTATTGTTGAATCTAATTGCTTAAAAAATGATTTATTGATGTATATTGGAATGTTTTGAAATAAAAAAGGCTTAGGAAGAATATTCATCTTAACAGTGTTAATTCTTCCAGCTAGAGTGAGATGAAGGGTTGACCATGCAAGTCTTGCTTAATTTTTTCCATGCAGGTGGCGAAATGTTGTTGATAAAGAGCTTTACGTTTACTTGTGATGTTTACCCTTAGGTATTTAAACTGTTCTGCAATGATAAAAGGTATGGTGTCTAATCTAATATTATATGCTTGAGAATTCACTGGAAAGAGTACACTTTTATTCAGATTAATTCTCAGAGATCTTTTGAAATTCTGTGAGTGCTGTAAAGACTGCAGGCACAGAATTCTGTGGGTCTGATATATACAGTACCATATCATCTGCATATAGAGAAATTTTCTGTTCCAGTCCTTCTCTGATAATCCCCTTTATCTGATCAACATGGTTCAATGGCGATTGCAAATAGCAGCGGTGACAAGGGGCATCCTTGTCTGGTACCTCGTTCTAGTTTAAAGTAGTCTGAACAAATGTTGTTGATACAAACTGAAGCTTCTGGATTGGTATACAGTAGTTTGATCCATGCACAAATGTTCGGGCCAAACCCAAATTTCTCCAATGTAGTAAAAAGGTATTTCCATTCAATCATGTCAAATGCTTTTTCTGCATCCAATGATAATAATATTTCTGGGGTGTTTGACTTTGTTGGTGGGTATATTACATTAAACAGCCATCAACGATTGGAAGATAAGTGTCAACCCTTGATAAATCCAGTTTGATCTTGTGATATTACCAAAGGGAGCACTTTCTCCATCCTTCTAGATATGATTTTTGAGAGTATCTTAAAATCATTATTCAAAAGTGAAATTAGTCTGTATGATGCACATTGTAATAAGTCCTTATTTTGTTTAAGAAAGACGGTGATTAATGGTTGGTGAAAAGTTTGAGGAAGAGTTTGATTGTCTCTGGCTTCTGTAAATGTTGCTAATAGGAGGGGAGCTAGCTGAGCAGAGAATTTCTTATAAAATTCTGCAGGGTAGCCATCAGGGCCTGCTGCTTTCCCACCTTGAAGTGACTTTATAGCATCTAGTAATTCTGATAGCGCCAGAGGTTTATACAGTTCCTCCGCACTAAAAGTATCTATTTGTGGTATCTATAATGTATCCAGAAATGCATTAGATTGTGTGTTGTCTTCTTTAAACTCAGTAGAATATAAGGATTTATAGTAGTCTCTAAATGTGTGCATTATATTTTATGGTCGATGATTTTGTCTCTGTTCGTGTTGGTGATTACTGGGATTGTGTTGCGGACTTCTTGCTTGTGAATTTGTTGAGCTAAAAGCTTATTAGCTTTCTCTCCATGTTCATAGTAATGATGTCTGGATTTATAAATTAGTTGTTCAGTTTCTTTAGTTGTCAAGAGGTTTAGTTCTGAATGCAGAGCCTGCCTTTTCCTATGTAGAGCCTCACTTGGAAGCCTGGCATGTTCTTCATCTATTCTAGTAATTTTGCTTTTTAGCTCTGATACTTTCTTGGTTTCTAATTTATTTCTGTGGGAAAGATATGAAATAATCTGTCCTCTTAAGAAGGCCTTAAGAGTTTCCCAGAGTATTCCTGCAGAAATCTCTGAGGATGTATTTGTCTCTAGGAAGAAACTGATTTGTTTGGATATAAATTCTGTACAATTCTCGTCTGCTAATAGAAGCGGGTTGAGACGCCATCTGCGAGGTGAGAGTGCGGGGCATAATGACTTTAGCTCCAAGATCAGAGGTGCATGGTCAGAAATAACAATAGCATCATATTTGCAAGATTTAATCGTAGGCAAGAAATTATTATCTATAAAGAAATAATCAATTCTTGAGTAGCAATGATGTACTGGTGAGTAGAAAGAATATGTTCTTGAGTTTGGGTTTAAAACCTCCAGAGGTCTGATAAGTTGTGATCAGTTATAAACTTTGTAATTGTCTTTGCAGTGTTAGATGTCATCCCCTGTGATAGAAGTCCTATCTAAGAGTGGATTTAAAACACAATTAAAGTCCCCAGCCATTATAATTTTATGAGTGTTCACATTGGGAATGGATGCAAATAAATTTTGTATAAATTCCTTATCATCAACATTAGGTGCATAAGCATTTATCAAAATCATTTTACAGTTAGATAAGTTCCCATGACCATCACATATCTCCCTTCAGGATCCAATACTACATCTGATGCTACAAATGAGACTGTTCTATGTATGAGAATTCCCACACCTCTAGTTTTCTTTGTAAAGCTAGAATGGAACATTTGGCCAGTCCAGTCCTTTTGCAGCCAGAACTGATCCTTGCTTAGTAAGTGGGTCTCCTGTAAAAATACTATTTTAGCATTTAAACCTGTTAGGTGAGAGAATACTTTCTTTCTCTTTAATTGTGATTCAGGCCTTTAACATTCCAGCTCACAAAGTTAACTGTCCCATCATGGAGACATTGATTCTGAATTTTTGTTGTCATTTTATAGTCTTAACTGGAAGTGAGACAGCTTTAATCTTAATTTCCTATTTCCCCAAAAGTTATTGCCATGCAGCCTATTTTTATGTTGGTAGTTATAATTATAAGGATTAAAAGGATAGATTAGATATAGATATAGCCTGCTCTCTTTCTCTCCCCCCCTTATCCCACCAACCCTCCAATTTTGCCTCCCCACGTGAGGCTGGACCCCACTTCACACAGTCCCAGTCCTCTGACATACCTAGAGATAGAGCACGTCCAAAGCAAAACAAGCCCCCACGCAGCAGCATTTTAGGATTAAAAAATAGAGATATCTATTGCCAATATAGTCTAAATACTATATGCCTAAATTATAATCATTAACAAACTATAAACTTGAAATATAATCTTCAGCAATCTTAAAGTATTAAGATAATAAACCCGGGGAATGGTGTTTAAAAGTGGTCCAGAATAAACATAGTAAGTCGATTTTAAACAGTCTCCTTTAGGGTAGAGGGAAAAAAAAAAGAAATAATAATAAATAAAAAATAAACATACACGTCTATAACTGTAATTTAAACATAAACAGATAGTGTCCGAGTAGTAAAGAGGATGTATAATTGTTATACCCGTATCTTTACAAATAGATCAGACAGTAGGTTATATATCCTTGCCATGTCATGACAGGCTACGACACACTATTGTGTTTCAGTAGATCAACTTTCTTAATTCCTTTCCTGCTTCTTCCTTGCTGGCGAAGACATAGAATTGACCTTGCACTTCCACTTTCAGTTTGGCAGGATACAAGAGGCTGTTTTTGATATCGGCTTGCCGTAACCGCTGTTTAATGTTATAGAAGGCTGCACGTTTAGCAGCTGTTGCAGGAGAGAAATCAGGGAAAATACAAATGTGGTTATTTTCATATGTAATCTCTAGCTTGTGTCTGAGGAGTGCCATCACCTCTAGCTTAAATAATAATCACTCAAAGCGGATAATAAAAGACCTAGGTCTAACAGTATCTGATCCGCGTACACGATAAACCGCTGCTATCTCAGGATCTGATTTAAAGTCCTCTCCAATTATTTTAGAGAATAGTTCAGCTGCGAATTTCACTGGGTTTGGACTTTCACGATTCTCAGGAAGATTCAGGTAGACCTTTGATTCTAATATTATTCCTTCTGCTTCCATCTTCCAGAGCAGCAAGTCTGTCTCCATTCAGAGTTGGCAGCTGTTGCTTTTCCTTTTACAGTGGCAGCTGGATTTTCGGCTGTTTCAATCCGAGACGTGAATGTCTCCTTGACATCCTCCAGCTGATCGGCAAGTGTGCTCAGTTTAGACATGGTTTCCTGAATGTGCTCTTCAATTTTACCCAGCAAATCTTTAAAGACTGCCTCAAAACAAATATATATGCGTTTCTCCAAGTCTTTATTATCCTGCTGCAGCTCCTGTCGCAGCTTCTCATTTGCCTTTTCGCTTGCCTTCTCATTTGCCTTCTCGCTTTTCCTTATATCTTTCTTTATCTCTTGCTTGAGCTCTGCTTGAGCTTGAGCTTGCTTGAGCTCAGCGATCATCACCTTCAGTTCAGACAGATCATTTCTGCTTTCGTGCACTGTAGGTGAGGCGGTGGGCTCTATTACAGCCGGTGTTCCTGGCTTGCGTGGAGTAGCTGAAAGCGCGGACTGCAAGGCCTTTTCCAGTTTCAGATGATCTTCTCCAATCAGCGAGCTATCGTGACCTGCATCACTCACACTCGTACATTCACTCCCCATTTCACTCTCAGCCGGAGACGATGTAGCAGACCGTGGTCCCGAGGAGTCTGGGGTTTCACCCGTCTAATCCAGGTCAGTCTCTGAAAGGCCATACCTTGAGCTTGAACTTGGACTTGTCGGTCTGAGCTTGGATGTAGCTTTAGTTTTCAATTCTTTCACAGTTTCATAGTGCATCCCCGGCAATTTGTCCAGTCTGAGCAAAGGCGTTTATCATAAAGCAGGAAGGAGTTAATCATAATCATAAAAGAGTTTATCTGAAGTCAGAAATGAATAGATAACAACATCCCTCGCCTATTTATTCCTGACTAGATCTGAAAAATGCCAAAGCAATTCATTGTTTTTGACCAGTTATACGATCATTTTGAGGCATGTAATCAATACGTAACACATTTTAAACATTATATAAATTGTACACATCTACCATTTTAAGGCATATAATCAATATGGAATACATCTTAAACACTGTATAAATTGTGCACCTCTACCTGCTTGGAC